>NC_142930.1:1047813-1222813 GCF_046866305.1 Octopus bimaculoides | reverse complement strand
GTAAAGGACCAATAATTTTAGTGAAATTTTCAACTTCTATTTTATCATCATCATCATCATCATTGTTTAACGTCTGTTTTCCATGCTGGCATTGGTTGGATGGTTCAACTGGGGTCTGGAGGGCCAGGTGGCTGCACCAGGCGCCAGTCTGATCTGGCAATGTTTCTACAGCTGGATGCCCTTCCTAATACCAACCACTCTGAGAGTGTAATGGGTGCTTTTTACGTGCCACCGGCACAGGGGCTAGAGGGGGCTGGCATTGACTATGATTGGATGGTGTGTTTTATGTGCCACTGGCACGGGAGCCAGTCAAGGCGGTGCTGGCATCAGCCACATTCGGATGGTACATTTTACATGCCACCGGCACAGAAGCCAGATGGGGCAAGGGGGGCTGTTGATATAAATTACTAATTTAAGAAAACCAATGGAACTATAGATTTTTACATAAACTGTGGTCTCATCATCATCATCATCATTTAACATCTGTTCTCCTTGCTGGCATGGATGGCCTGACAGGAGCTGGGGAGCTGCACCATGATCCAATTGTCTGTTTTGGCATGGTTTCTACATCTGGATGCCCTTCCTAATGCCAGCCACTTTACAGAGTGGCACTGGGTGCTTTTTACATGGTGCCTGCACAGTTGCCATTTACATAGTGCCAACATCCACTGGGTCACCAAGGAGCTTGCAAGACAAGGATGTCGTATCTGAGAGAGATGGAACTAAGAGAAGTGGCCATGTGTCAGGCAAGAAGTTAGAGTCTGGTAGAGAGAGAGAGAGAGAGATAACTGATGCTAGAGAAGAGATTCTTGGCAACCACAGTAGGACAAGGAAAGACAGTGAGGTGGGTGAGAGAGAAGGGGGGGGGTCTACCCACAATTAACAGTGGAGGTGGGATACAAGTAGTACAGAAGGGACAGAGGAGATGTTCTACAAGAGTATGAGGGGAGATATTTAGAGATAGTAAGTGCTGGGGAGAGGAACTGGAGAAGCTTCCAGTGGGGGTGATGGGGAGATGGGTTGTGAGTGAGTTTTGCTGGAGAGGACAGAAATGTGGGTGGGGGCATGACCATAAAGGACATTCCTGCACGTATGGATGGCCATGGTTTTCCTTAGCATGTCTTCTCAAGCCCAGCAAATCACCAGAAGTGTTGGTCCCTTGTCATCTCCTCTCCTAATTTGGAATATTAAAGATGGTTTGAGGTTGGTATTCTCTTTGAAGTGGTGATGCAACTCAGAAAATCATTTTAATATCAATTACCATTTACTCAATCATAGAAAATATTGTATTTTAAATAATAATAGATTTTTTAAGAAATATTTATGCATTAAAGTGTAAATATTTTATAGCTGTCAGATGAATTTTGAGAGGACATGAAATAATTCTGTTCTTTTTAGAGGAGTGGATCTCAAGCTTTAAATAAATCCAAAACCGTTTGGGATATCAAAAAGGGGTTTTCAACCTGGTCCTTACTTGCTATTGTTTATAGCTTTATGTACTTCGAGATCCATGTTCCAAAACAGAAGTAAATATTTTACTTTTAGTATTGATGGTCTTAAGTTGGTATTTCTGAAAAGTGCTGAGACAGCCTCAGGTAAATGTTTTTAATAATAATTGCCTCATACTTAATCATAAAATTAATGTGGTTTAAATTGTATTGAATTATTGTTGGTAATGTTTATTTTTTAATATTTCTGTATCAAAATGTAAATGTTTCTTTCAGTATTTGGTGCTGAAATTAGAGAGACCTGCCATTGTTGAAACTGTTACGTTTGGTAAATATGAGAAAACCCATGTGTGTAATCTGAAAAAGTTTAAAGTGTATGGCGGCCCAACAGATGACCACATGATTGAACTTTTAGAAAGGTCAGCAATTACAACATTTCACATTCCTCATGAAGTACTCTCCATGACTGTACTTTTCTTTTATCCTTTGCTAAATACGTGCATCAAGCAACATAGCTATGTCTTCAAGACCAGTCTTTTACTGATGATAAGCCATCAATGATAGTCTAAAATGCTTAAGTGCACATCATTGATCTCGTATCTGCAACAGGGTATTTGTGTCTTTTGTCTTCTGTCACTGCATTTAGAAATATGATATTCACTTTTAGTTTTTTTTTACTGTTTTTACTACTTGTGCCATTTCTTCACTTTGTCGCTTTTCCTGTTATCAGTCACTCAATCCTTCTCTCTGTCTCTCTCTGTCTGTCTCTCTCTGTCTGTCTCTCTCTGTCTGTCTCTCTCTGTCTGTCTCTCTCTGTCTGTCTCTCTCTGTCTGTCTCTCTCTGTCTGTCTCTCTCTGTCTGTCTCTCTCTGTCTGTCTCTCTCTCCTCAAATCCAATTCGTCATGTCGCGCCTCTACAGCAAGAAATCTCTTCTGCTCTGGCAACCTTCTCATGCTTTAACTCCTCATATCCCAGCATATGTTTGCCTCTCTCTGGAGTTTGTAATCTTGCAAGCTGGATGGAGACCTCACTAGTGCTGGGGCACAACAAATCCACCCAGTATACCGTTTGGTGTTGGGAGCGGTATCCGTCTATAGAATTCATGCCAAAGGAAGGGCACTGGTGCCCAATGCAGTCCTTGGACCCATTGGATCCTCTCAAACCATCCAACTGATGCCAGCATAGAACTTGGATGTTAAGAACGAGCTCAATCTACCTATCTTTCTACTTCCCATCATTCACAATTATTTACAAATGATAAGGGGGCCTCTGTGAAGTCATTTGGCCTGCTACAAACAACAGCTAGGTCTCCTACAAATTATACCCTATTGTCTTGGGAAATGGACAACACTTTAGATAATCTACTTTCAGATGTACTGAGAGAAAGACGTGATGGTCATTGCTGGAATGCTTTTGATCAAAGTTGTGTTCAATCAATGCCAACCTAGGTCTAGACAACAACTTGCAGTTTTTTATTTAAAAAAAAAATCCTCCAAAACATTTTCTCCATTTTTATTATACAACTAACAGAAATACCCGGCTTTGCCCGGGTTAAAGAGAATAATGAAATCTAAAAATGCCGTCTAGACTACGTAACCCTCAACTGTTAGTAGCTACGATACCATATTTCTACCTTAATAACTCTCCAATCCATGCCAGCATGGAACATAGACATTAGGTGGAATGCTAGAAGAAAGTTTTCAACTCATATCTGTATAAAGTAAATACACGTAATTCAGAAACACGTTTTGTGTATTTTATTTCGTAACCAAACAAACAGGTACAGATTATAAATAATGAAAGGCCAATTTTGGTGATTCATTTGACAGAGGTAGTAGAGAGACAATGCGATGATAAATCTGAGGTTGGATCTTGAAAGTTTGGATGAATGCTGCCTCAGTTAAATCTCTTGTGGTTCCAAATGATGTCATCTGTAGTACAGCATCGTATTGTCTAATTTTGTTTTGCAAATGTTAGGAATCTTGGTCAGTTGATGATAACAGTTTCTTCAATAGCTCTGGAAGTTGGGGATTGTGGAATTGTTGGGAATGTTTTTAACTTTGGTGTTATATGTATTGCTTGAATTTCTTTGACATGAAATATATGTATTTTCACTGGGTTTGTAAAAGAGAGTTGTGTAGTTCTCGAGTTTTAGGGATTCACACAGACACACAGACAGACAGACACACATTCTCATTTTTATATATAGAGATATGTATACACACACACACGCACCCAAACACACATATATATGTATATCAATATAAATATATGAAAGTCAATGAAGTTTCATAAAACAAGGTGATCATGTACATACTTTCTTGCTGTTGTGATTATAACACCTCGTTGTAAACAATGTTCCTTGTTTTCCCTTGTGCAGCATATGCAAATAAGGTTTTTTTTGCTGCCCACTCTTGAGCAGCCAACATACAGTTGTCCATGTGAGAAGCAGGGCTCTTCCAAGAGAAGACCAGCTACAGACAGTGCTCATCTGTTATGTTCGGGTTAAAATTTCATCAACATCAAAAATATATGAATTTTCATGGGAGTTATGGCCCTTATGCATAGAATATAATTTCCAAATTGCAGACAAAATTTACAATCGATAAATGTCTCAGAACAACCAGTCTCTCATCTGGGAAGGTCTTGAAATCAATGTTACCAACTGGGGACTATGTGTGTCACAGTGATAATAAAAAGACTCAAAGGAGGTCTGCAACGAAATAATTTTACTCAACACTTTGCAAGTGAATCAGTGGAGGCAAAGATGCGTCTCATTTACTTGACAATTTATGCACCACATTGCAGAAATCACAATGTAAGTATATCTGAAAGGGTAGTCTTACACTGTTGTACCGTTGAATTACAAATAATGCTCATCTGTTATGTTCGGGTTAAAATTTCATCAACATCAAAAATATATGAATTTTCATGGGAGTTATGGCCGTTATGCATAGAATATAATTTCCAAATTTCATAAAGATCCGTTCAGTACTTTTGACGTAGTTTTAGATAAGAAAACAAATGACTAATGTGTGTGTTTGTGTGCATGTGTTTGTGTGTGATGGGTGTATATATGTATAGATATCTGTATGCATGTATATATGTGTATATATTACATGTACATCTACACATATGTATACATATACATGTATGGATATAGATCTATATCTATATATATATTTATACATATACGTGTACATATACATCTATATATATACATATACATCTCTCTCTCTCTCTCTCTCTCTTTCTCTTTCTCTCTTTCTCTCTCTCTCTTTCTCTCTCTCTCTGAAAGTATCTGTCATTACAGTATCGAAATGTGATTGTTTCAGTTAGTGGAATAGTTTCATTTTTAAAGTGAAAGTATTTGACCTGAGTGTTTTTGTTTCACTTTTGACACGTAATACTTAAATAGTGGAGGAGATATTATGTTGCCGTGGGCTCGAACTCTGCAAGAAGTTAAAAAATGTTTTTGACTAAAACACAACTGGAACCCTAAGTAAGGCATGTGTAAAATTTGAATGAAATTAGTTGCGTAGTTCTCGAGTTTTAGGGATTCACACACACACACACAGACAGACAGACAAACAGACAGACAGACACACATTCTCATTTTTATATATATAGATAACCTCCAACTTTTCCAGTTTCCACTTTAACTCTCTCTCTCTCTCTTACTCAGTGTTTCACTCATTCTCTCACTTAGTCTTCTTCCCTCTCCCCCCTCTCTCTCTTCTCACTTTCTCTTTTCTTTTCTCTCTCTCTCTCCTCTCCATTCTTTGATGAAAGGAAATAATTTTTTGTCTTCAAGCATTTCCTATTTTATAACAGAAACCCCTTCCTTTTATAACCATTTCCGTTTAAAGATTTCGTTTTCTCTTTGCAGTGGTTTGAAGAATGATCATGTACCTGAGACGTTTTATCCTTTGAATGAAATAGATGATAATCACTTCCCTGTAAGATATCTCAAAATTGGTAAGGGTCTTCTCCCTTCTATCTTCAGAACCATAATGGTCGTTTTATTGTTGTATGTTAGGGAAAATAGAAGTCATTCTTAGTAAGAAATAAAACCATTCTTGAAAGTATCTGTTCTCAAGGATTATATTGGACCAGTCCCAACACTCAGGTACCTTGGGAAAGTGCCTTCTACTATAGACTTGGCTCAATCAATGCCTTGTGAATGGGTTTTGTCCATGGAAACTGTATGTTTGTCCCCACCACCACTTGACATCCAGTGTTGGTTTGTTTACATCCCTGTAATTTTGCAGTTTACCAAAAATGACCGATACAATAATTATCAGACTTAAAAAATAAATCCTGGGCTCAGTTTGTTAAACTCTTAAAGGCAGTGCCCCAGCATGGCCATAGTCCAGTGATTGAAACAAGTTACAGACAAAAATATAAAATATATTATTTTAATAATATATTTCTTTTTCCCTTAATTTCCTTCCTAATTAGTTACTGATATTTAAAAAAATTTTTATTTATTCATTTTGCAGTTCCGTTGCAGGCTTGGGGTCCAAGCTTTAATTTCAGTATATGGTATATAGAAATCCGTGGCACTGATGATGCGGCTGCTGTTAAACCATGTTTAAATTGGTATAATATGGTAGGACCACATTTTTATTTACATTAGTTTTTCATTCGTGTTGTATGATTTGGTGAAACAGGGCATTCAGCCCTAAAATCCACACCAAAGCAGACCCCCCCTCTGTCCCCTCTACTACTTATACTCCGCTCACTGTTCCCGTCTCTCTAACTCTCTCCTACCTTCCTTGTCCTCCTGGGGTAGGCAAGTATCTCCTATTGTAATAACACAGCTCTGTCCCTCTGCCATTCTCTCCACTCACTTCACTCAGTTCTTTTCTCAGCTGAGAGGGCTTTGTTTTGTAAGCTACTTGCTGACCCCACTGATGCTGGTGCCACATTAAAACCACCTTGGCTGGTGCCATCTAAAGAGCACCCAATACACTCCATGAAGTGGTTGGTTGACATTAGGAAGGACATTAAGCTGTAGAAACTCCACCAAAGCAGACAGCAGCATTTGTGGCAGTCTTCTGACTTGTCAGCTCCTGTCAAACCATCCAACCCATGACAGCATAGAAGACAGATGTTAAATGACGATGATGATGATGATGATGATGATGATGATGAGAGATATAATTAAGAAGTTTGTGTCCCAAAACACATGGTTTCAAGTTCAGTCCCACTGCATGGCACCTTGGGCAGGGCAAGTGTCTACTATAGCCTCAGCTTTACCATAACCTTGTGAGTAGATTTGGCAGATGGAAACTGAAAAAAGCTTGTTGTGTGTATGTGTGTGTATATATATATATATATATATATGTATATATATAGTTGAAATTTACAGAAAAACAAACGACGAAGACAGGTGTATAAACAACAAGTAGGTGTATTAGTTTGATGCTCGGGAAAAATGGAAAAGTCTTTTAATGTTTTGAACCTACGCTCTTCGGCAGAAAGGAATAAGAGGAAATAAACAGAGAGAGAATGAAAAAAATGTGTTGAGTTCAGTGGTCCAATACGGCAAATATTGTGCCGGTGGCATGTAAAAGCACCCACTACACTCTCGGAGTGGTTGGTGTTAGGAAGGGCATCCAGCTGTAGAAACTCTGCCAGATCAGATTGGAGCCTGGTGTAGCCATCTGGTTTCACCAGTCCTCAGTCAAATCGTCCAACCCATACTAGCATGGAAAGCAGACGTTAAACGATGATGATGATATGTTGGCACTCCGTTGCTTATGACGTCTAGGGTTCCAGTTGATCCGATCAACGGAACAGCCTGCTCGTGAAATTAACGTGCAAGTGGCTGAGCACTCCACAGACACGTGTGCCCTTAACGTAGTTCTTGGGGATATTCAGCGTGACACAGTGTGACAAGGCTGACCCTTTGAATTACAGGCACAACAGAAACAGGAAGTAAGAGTGAGAGAAAGTTGTGGTGGAAGAGTACAGCAGGGTTCGCCACCATCCCCTGCTGGAGCCTCGTGGAGCTTTAGGTGTTTTCGCTCAATAAACACTCACAACGCCCGGTCTGGGAATCGAAATCGCAATCCTATGACCGCGAGTCTGCTGCCCTAACCATTGGGCCATTGCACCTCCACGATGATGGTATATATATATATATATATATATCTCAATATCATTTAGCAAATACCAGTTGATCATTGGGGTTGATGTAATCGGCTTTCCTCAAAAACTGTTGACCCCTGCCACAACTGGAAATCATTATTGCCTCCGCCTTAGTGAAGGTGGAGGTATTGTTTTCAGTCGTATTTGTTTGTTTGTCCGTGGAGAAGATATCTCAAGAACCGCTGAGTGGATTCGGATGAAACTTTCAGGGATGTTTGGCCTCGGGACTGACAAACTGATTAGATATTGGGATCAATCCAGTTTTTTTACTTAATTTTTGAGAGCGGTCAGGTGCACTTTTAGCATTCCTGTTTCTGAGAGCAGTCAAGTGTATTTCTGATATTTCATTTTAAAACTAATCTCCAGCTCATTGTCGAGAGGATGTCGGTGTTGCCCTGGCGGAGCTTTGCACTCTCTCAATGTTCTTGTTTGTATTACTTTTTACAGATCCAAAGGAGTTTTTTTAAGACTCACATCTTTTATTATTCAGTGTTGATTTTAGTTGGGAGTGTCTAATGTAGATTCAATTATTGTTAAATATGAAAATAAAAATCCTCTTTCAGTTACTTTTTTTTTGTTATTTGATTTATTTGAACCGAATGCTTTTGTTGACAGTACCGAGAACGAGAAGCTATTCGTTTGTGTTTGAAATATTTTCGTCAGCATCATTACAAAGAAGCTTATGATGCTCTGCAAAGGAAGACAAATATTTCTCTTGAACATCCAATCTTGACAAAACTCCATAAAATCTTGGTATGTTACTTGTATTTTTCCGTTGACGTGATATATTTGGTCTGTTTTCTTTTTGTTTTTTTTTTTGTTTTCCAAATTGTAAATAGTAAAAGAGACAGCTGTATGTAGAGACCCTCATAGGCATCTCGGCCTTCAAGGACAAAAGGCAGCACTGGTTTGGATGTGTTGTTAAGAAGTTTGTTTCCCAACCGTGGGTTCAATCCCATTGCATGGCACCTTGGGCAAGTGTCTTCTGCTATAGCTGGCCAAAACCTTGTGAGAAACTGAAAGAATGTCGTATATACAAACACACACACACATATATATATATATATGTGTGCAGGAGTGGCTATGTGGTAAGTAGCTTGCTTACCAGCTACATGGTTACTGGTTCAGTTCCACAAATAAAAGAATATATATATATATATATATATATATATATATATATATATATATATACATATATACATACATACAGATCAGATTGGAGCCTGCTGCAGCCATCTGGTTCGTCAGTCTTCACTCAAAACGTCCAACCCATGCTAGCATGGAAAGCGGATGTTAAACGATGATGATGATGATATACACACACATACACACACACACGTTTGTGTGTGTGTGTGTCCGTCTGTCTGTCTCCTTGTCTTGACATCACATGGTAGATGTAAATGTATGTCCTCATGCAAATAGTGCCATTCATTTCCAATATGTATGTCCATGGGGTGGGGTGGTGGAATATTACTTTATTTAGAAACGTTTATAATTGATTATATGACTACATCAAATATATTGGCATTTGGCCACCTCCCTCAATACTCCGATCATCAATTGAGGGGTCGGGGTCCAGTTTTGTGAGTTGGTGACCTTGCTTATGGTGATGATGATGGTACCAAGTAAAATGCACCTTGTAATCTCTGTAAAGTGGTTGGCACTAGGAAGGGCATTCGGCCACAGAAACCTTGCTAAAGTAGACATTGGAGCTTGGCACTGTCCCCTAGCTCACCAGTTCCTGTCAAATTCTCCAAACCACGGCCAGCATAGAAAATGGATGATGATGATGATAGTGGTATCTTTCCATGAAATAGTTTCAAAAATTTGTTCTCATTGAAAAAAAAGGAAATATTATTTTTAACTAAAAGTATAAATTTGTTCTTAATTCAGGTAATGCAAGGAGACTTTGACATGTGTGAAAAAATGATTACCTGTGCCAGCAAAGGTATGTCTTGTTAGACTTTTTCTTTACTTTGATTTGTAAATATAATTAAAAACCTAAGGTTTATCTATTGTGAAATTTTTTGCTCCTTAATATTCTATGCAACACTGTTTGTGTATTTTGTCTTGCATACAATGGTATACTGTGCTTCTATGTCTAGAATGGTGCAGCTGTTACACACACACTGACGCCTAAGACTGCATCCATAGAAAGGCTGACATGACTAACTGATATCTTAGAAAGGCTGACATGACTAACTGATATCTTAGAAAGGCTGACATGACTAACTGATATCTTAGTCAGTCCCCAACACACTTTGATCTCTGGCTCCCAGGCTTTCTGTCTTTCCTCTTACCACCACTACATTCACTCCTCCTCCTCCTGACTGTCTGGTCATGCAACAGTGCCACCTTAGCAGTCAAGACTCGGGGTCTCTTTCCTCCTCCTCTTGTCATTCTTCCACTCCTGTCAAACTGTCCCCTATGCCACTAGGGATCATGGGCATTAAATGATGATGATGAGACACACCCGATCAAAGTGCTTCTGGCATTTTGTTGTGTATTTGGTTCATACAGTTAATTCTATATATCCTTTACTGCTCTGAGCTGTTCAGAATAGATTCCAAATCACTTTGAAATGTTACCTAGTCCTGTGTCTTATCCAGGAGGATATTTCTCTCACATCTATTTTGAAATTTGATCTCAGAACAAAAGACATTTTGTTATATATTCTCACTGGTATTAAAACGTTTAGCTTTGATGTAAAATGCTGACTAAAAATGCACATAAAACATTAAACGTTATTCAAATAAACTGATAAATCATTTTTGTTTTCAAAATAAAATTTAAAGAGTAACAACAAAAAGAAACATTTCTGAAAAGTGAAAACAAATGTTTAAATATATAAAATTATACATAATGGTGGTGCCCCAGCATGGCCACAGCCTCTGGTTGACACAAGTAAAGATAATAGTATTGTAACATTGCTTAATCCATCATTTGGATTAAGCAATGTCAAAAGAAGGAGACGTCTGCTCACACATATAATACGTGTGACAGACTTGTGTCAGTTTCTGTCTACCAAATCCACTCACAAGGCTTTGGTTGGACCCAGGGCTTTTTGTAAAAGGAGCCATGCAGTGGGACTGAACCTGGAACAATGTGGTTGAGAAGCAATGTTCTTACCCATTCTCCCTAATAAGCAAAATATCATTTTATGTTTTATCTTTTTTTTTTTTTGTCTCAGTCATTAGACTGCGGCCATGCTGGAGCACCACCTTCAAGGGTTTTTAGTTGAATGAATCAACCTCAGTCCTTGTTTTTTTAAGTCTGGTACTTACTCTGTCAGTCTCTTTTGCTGAACTGCTTAGTTACTAGTTGTCAAGCAGTGATGTGGTTTTCTGTCTGCCAAATCCACTGACAAGGCTTAGGTTGACCTGAAGCTATAGTTAGAAGACACTTGCCCAAGGTGCCACATAGTAGGACTGAACCCAGAACCATGTGGTTTGGAAGCAAACTTCTTACTACACACCCACACCTATGCTTATGAGCCACGCCTTGAAAAATCCACAAAATTTACTTTTTGTAATGGCATTAGATCGAGCTGTGCCCTTCCAGTGGGTTTTTTTTTTTTTTTGGAATAAATTTATTTTGACAAAACCAATTGAAATATTTTCTTTGCATTAAATGTTGTTTCATGTTTTTAATATTTGCATTCTGTGGTTTGTCTGATGAAATCTCTACATAATGTCTTCTCGTCTGATAGATGGTCTTTTCCACCATTACATAAGCCAGCAGGACTACAAACCAAAGTGGACACCTATTGAACCGATCAGTAAAGGTATTTGCAAAATGTTCAATTATTTGGCAATATTTGTTTTTGATGATGATGTGAGAAATGAAATTAGATAAAACAGTATTGAAAAAATTAAAAAGGAAGTAATTGAAATTGAAATTAGTGTGCGGGAGAGGGGGGGGGCATTCATTTACTCATTGCCTGCTACTAAGCATAGTATGTGCACTCATTTTGCACCTCTTATTTTAACTCTCACTCTCTCTCTCTCTCTCTCTCAATATTTCCCTTTTATTCTTTTCCCCTCTCTCTCTCTCAATATTTCCCTTTTATTCTTTTCCCCTCTCTCTCTCTCAATATTTCCCTTTTATTCTTTTCCCCTCTCTCTCTCTCAATATTTCCCTTTTATTCTTTTCCCCTCTCTCTCTCTCAATATTTCCCTTTTATTCTTTTCCCCTCTCTCTCTCTCAATATTTCCCTTTTATTCTTTTCCCCTCCCTCTCTCTCAATATTTCCCTTTTATTCTTTTCCCCTATCTCTCTCTCAATATTTCCCTTTTATTATTTTCCCCTCTCTCTCTCAATATTTCCCTTTTATTCTTTTCCCCTCTCTCTCTCTCAATATTTCCCTTTTATTCTTTTCCCCTCTCTCTCTCTCTCAATATTTCCCTTTTATTCTTTTCCCCTCTCTCTCTCTCAATATTTCCCTTTTATTCTTTTCCCCTCTCTCTCTCTCAATATTTCCCTTTTATTCTTTTCCCCTCTCTCTCTCTCTCAATATTTCCCTTTTATTCTTTTCCCCTCTCTCTCTCTCAATATTTCCCTTTTATTCTTTTCCCCTCTCTCTCTCTCAATATTTCCCTTTTATTCTTTTCCCCTCTCTCTCTCTCTCAATATTTCCCTTTTATTCTTTTCCCCTCTCTCTCTCTCAATATTTCCCTTTTATTCTTTTCCCCTCTCTCTCTCTCAATATTTCCCTTTTATTCTTTTCCCCTCTCTCTCTCTCAATATTTCCCTTTTATTCTTTTCCCCTCTCTCTCTCTCAATATTTCCCTTTTATTCTTTTCCCCTCTCTCTCTCTCAATATTTCCCTTTTATTCTTTTCCCCTCTCTCTCTCAATATTTCCCTTTTATTCTTTTCCCCTCTCTCTCTCTCAATATTTCCCTTTTATTCTTTTCCCCTCTCTCTCTCTCAATATTTCCCTTTTATTCTTTTCCCCTCTCTCTCTCTCAATATTTCCCTTTTATTCTTTTCCCCTCTCTCTCTCTCAATATTTCCCTTTTATTCTTTTCCCCTCTCTCTCTCTCTCAATATTTCCCTTTTATTCTTTTCCCCTCTCTCTCTCTCTTTCCCTTTTATTCTTTTCCCCTCTCTCTCTCTCAATATTTCCCTTTTATTCTTTTCCCCTCTCTCTCTCTCAATATTTCCCTTTTATTCTTTTCCCCTCTCTCTCTCTCTCAATATTTCCCTTTTATTCTTTTCCCCTCTCTCTCTCTCAATATTTCCCTTTTATTCTTTTCCCCTCTCTCTCTCTCTCAATATTTCCCTTTTATTCTTTTCCCCTCTCTCTCTCTCAATATTTCCCTTTTATTCTTTTCCCCTCTCTCTCTCTCAATATTTCCCTTTTATTCTTTTCCCCTCTCTCTCTCTCAATATTTCCCTTTTATTCTTTTCCCCTCTCTCTCTCTCAATATTTCCCTTTTATTCTTTTCCCCTCTCTCTCTCTCACAATATTTCCCTTTTATTCTTTTCCCCTCTCTCTCTCTCAATATTTCCCTTTTATTCTTTTCCCCTCTCTCTCTCTCAATATTTCCCTTTTATTCTTTTCCCCTCTCTCTCTCTCAATATTTCCCTTTTATTCTTTTCCCCTCTCTCTCTCTCAATATTTCCCTTTTATTCTTTTCCCCTCTCTCTCTCTCAATATTTCCCTTTTATTCTTTTCCCCTCTCTCTCTCTCAATATTTCCCTTTTATTCTTTTCCCCTCTCTCTCTCAATATTTCCCTTTTATTCTTTTCCCCTCTCTCTCTCTCAATATTTCCCTTTTATTCTTTTCCCCTCTCTCTCTCTCTCAATATTTCCCTTTTATTCTTTTCCCCTCTCTCTCTCTCTCAATATTTCCCTTTTATTCTTTTCCCCTCTCTCTCTCTCTCTCTCTGTCTCAATATTTCCCTTTTATTCTTTTCCCCTCTCTCTCTCTCAATATTTCCCTTTTATTCTTTTCCCCTCTCTCTCTCTCAATATTTCCCTTTTATTCTTTCCCCACCCCTCTCTCTCTCTCAATATTTCCCTTTTATTCTTTTCCCCTCTCTCTCTCTCAATATTTCCCTTTTATTCTTTTCCCCTCTCTCTCTCTCTCAATATTTCCCTTTTATTCTTTTCCCCCCTCTCTCTCTCTCTCAATATTTCCCTTTTATTCTTTTCCCCTCTCTCTCTCTCAATATTTCCCTTTTATTCTTTTCCCCTCTCTCTCTCTCAATATTTCCCTTTTATTCTTTTCCCCCCTCTCTCTCTCTCAATATTTCCCTTTTATTCTTTTCCCCTCTCTCTCTCTCTCTCAATATTTCCCTTTTATTCTTTTCCCCTCTCTCTCTCTCTCAATATTTCCCTTTTATTCTTTTCCCCTCTCTCTCTCTCTCAATATTTCCCTTTTATTCTTTTCCCCTCTCTCTCTCTAACCAATGTGAAGCATGACTTGAGATATCAACCAACCAATATTTTGTTCTGCTATCATTCTCTAGAGATATACTATATTATTTGTCATAGTTTTCACTGTAAACTCTCTGTAAGTAGAGGCCAACTATAATTCAGATTTATTCATTAGTCATAATCAGTAGAGCAACATCTTAGTATCATTTTCTTGTTTAAAAAATGACAACAAATTAATTTTCATCTGATTACTTAAACCTGTGCCATATTCCTTTTCTTTTTTTTTCATGGCTGAATTGCCATACCTCTACCTTTTCTATGGATTTTAAACAGTTTTATTAAAACAATTTACAAACAACTATTATTTTGTCAATTCTGTAGGTAATAACACGACATTTGATCACCGGCCAGGTATGCGAGGAGGTCACCAAATGTGTATTGATCCTCTTACAGGTAAATCATTTGGATTTAGTCTCAATCTGATTTATTCTCATCAAAGTAATGTGTCTTCTTGTAAAAGAAACAATGATTTTATTTCCTATTTTCTTTGTTTTTTATGCATTTAGAAAAAAGTTCCCTTTAAGAGTTACGTGAAAATATATCAATGTAGACTTGTGTGTGTGTGTGTGTGTGTGTGGTTGAGAAATTCACTTCCCAACCATGTGGTTTCAGGTTCAGTCCCACCTTGAGCATGTGTCTTGTACCATAGCTCTGGGCTGATCAAAGCCTTGTTAGTGGATTTAGTTGATGGAAACTGAAAGAAGCTTGCTCTGTGTGTGTCTTCTTGCATTAATATTATGTGATAGTTGTAAACGAGCATCACCATCATACAAGTGGTGTCTCATTTGTTTCCAGTCTTCCATGCAGACATTGCTGACCAAAAGGAAATATGACTTTACTTGGACACAAGTGAAGGTTGGCAACAGGAAGGGCATCCAACTGCAGAAAAATCTGCCTCAACCAAGCATGGATAAGTGAATGTAAAAACACTACAACTGACCAGTTTTCTCATGTTTTTTTTTTTCTAGTATTATATTTGTTACTATGTAGTTGTTTGTTTTTTTTTTTTTCTGCAGAGACCATGTATCTGTATGGTGGTTGGGATGGCAACCAAGATTTGGCTGATCTCTGGGCTTACCATGTCCCTTCTCAATCCTGGACTTGTTTATCAAAAGATACAGAAGAGGAGGTAAGTCAACAACCCATTTAGAACCAATTAGCAAATTTACTAAGCCTACTGTTGTAATATTTAATTGTCAGTGATTGCTTTTTGCTTTTAGTTGAAACTAAGAATGATAACAGAGGTGAAGTTAGATGAAAGGCATCTTAATGGCAGAAATGGTTTTGTTTTTCCTTTCACCAAATTTCACAATTGGATCTGGGAACAAACATTTAACGAAACTCTATTCATAGTCTTTAATCTGTTTGAGAAATATTTCTTGATATGAAATCTTTTTAGATTTACTTTGAAACTTATAGAGTAGAATAATATCCTGTCAATTGTAGAAATTCTCTCATCTTCTTGAAACTTGACTCATTTTATACAAAACTGGATGCTGTTACATAGAACGAGTTTCTTGAAGTGTTGTTCTGTATAAACACAACTGTATGTAACTTGTAATTTGTGTTATTTGTAGAGAGAGAATTCAGAAAGTTTCTGTTTTGATTTTCAGGGTGGCCCAAGTGCCCGGTCATGTCATAAAATATGCTTGGACTATGAACGGAAACAGATCTTCAGTTTAGGGCGTTATTTGGATTCCACTTTGCGTTCGGTTGAAAATTTGAAGGTAGGAGTCAGGATTTTTATATACCTATGTTTATTGCCTGGCAATTAAGAAAGAATATTAAACCAGGTAATTATTATCATCATGGTTTTAACGACCACTTTTCCATGCTTGCATGAGTCGGATGGGTATGTTGAAGCTGATTTTCTACAGCTGGAGGTCCTTGTTGTTGTTTCCAAGCAAGGCAATATTTCTCACGGCCAAATGTTTTCTGTAGAAGAGATTATGAACAAACATCAACACCACCACTTGTATAACAGTGATGGTTGTCGAAAATAATTTGGTGATGCCAAGGCCAGAATGTGTACACACTACCAGATTCAGTCACAAGATTTTGGTCAGCCCTGAGCTAGAATTAGAAGACACTTGCTCAAGATGTCACGAAGTCGAAACCATGCAGTTGGGAAGTAAGCTTCTTAACACCCTACCCACCTCTGTTACTTTTGATGTATGGGGAAGCATGAAAGCACACCTGGCCCACTCTGTGAAGTGGTTGGTGTTAGGAAGGGCATCCAGCAGAGAGCGCGGAAACCATGTTGAAGCAGGCAGTGGAGCAAAATGTGGTCCATTGGATCCTGTCAACCCATCCAACCCAAGCCATCATGGGACATGGATGTCAATGATGATGATGATGTGGCTTTTTAAAATGTAAATTATACGAAATAAAGTGAAGGCCAATCTCAGAATAGTGAGTGTTAAGAAGGAGATGACAAAGGCCCATTGCTTTACTCAAGCTGACCTAAAAAGCACTGGTGATGGGGCTATGTTAAAAGCACCCAGTCCACTCTGTAAAGGGGTCGGCATTAGGAAGGGCATCTGACCTAGAAACCAAGCCAAAGAAGACTATGAAACTGGGTGTGGCTCCTGGCCTTGCCAGTTCCTGTCAAACCATCCAACTCATACCAGCATGGAAAACGGATGTTGTTGATGATGATAATGATGACAGTATATTTTTGTTTCCCTCTGAAGAATGGAATTTAGTTTTGTGGTTCTTTTAATCAATCATTCTTCAATAACCACAACGAAATCACTGAGGGGGCAATTCAGGAACTGTTTTTCATTTTAAAGAATATATTTTCTATAAGTTCTTTCTTTTTTTCTTTTCGTTTCAGAGTGACTTCTATATGTATGATATTACATCTGGCAAGTGGACTTTAATAACAGAAGATACTTCTGCCATGGGTGGACCAAAGCTGGTATTTGACCACCAAATGGCCATGGATATCGATGAACAGACAATCTATGTATTTGGTGGTCGAGTTCTTACCAGGTAAATTGAATTTTTCACTTTTTAAACTCTCTTCTTCGCATGCATTGAGCTACTGTTTCTATTGTAGCCTTAGCGTTGCGAGCTGTACGATGACCTCACTGGGGCAGGTGCCTTGTAAAACAAACCCAGTCCACACTCTGTAAAGTGATTGGTGTCAGGAAGGGCCTCCAGGTGTAGAAACCTTGCCAAAATAGACAACTGGAGCACCTGTCAGACTGTCCAACACCATCTAGCATGGAAGAAGGACTAAAAAAAAAAATGATGATGATGATTTTCAGCCAGACTGAAGAGAAAATTAACCCTTTGGCATTTAAACTGGCTATATCCAGCCCAAGTATTTTCCCTGTTTTATGTTCAAACTGGCCTGATCCAGCCTCTCATACCTACCCTACAAGGTCATTCTAAAAATCAGCAATCACATTGAAATTTCTAAACTACAACATAATGCATGATTAATTCAAAACAATGTCAATAAGTATTACATTCGATAGAGTGAAATGAATGTTAAAAGGGTCAATAGGTTATCTGCCAAAAGAATAGAGTGATTGATAACCAATGACGGCCATCTTTTAGTAAGAAGATGCAAAAGACTTGACATAGTTAAACTGCTGCAAGTTACAATCTCAACTGATTTGTGTAATAAAGAAAATTGGAAGACGAGGCTGTTAATGCTTTTATTGTAATATTTTGCCTTTGTGGACTTCAAATAAAGAATTTGGTAAAGTAACTCTATCAATATTTATCTGAAGTTTAGAGCATAAATCACCATGAAATTTTCATGTAAGTTTTTAATTTAGACCAGTTTATAATGGGAAATTTGTGTGATAGAACCAGATGGGTTGGTATGAAAAAAGTTGAAAAAAGACGGGCAGATGTTGAGTGTCTTAGGAATTGGTACAAAAGTGTTTAACTCCAAAGTGATTCAATTGATGACACACCAGCCACTTGTTTGAATTATTATTTATGTTTGGTTGATTATCAATGGAGACTGAAGAGTCCAACCTGCTAATTGTTATGCAACCAGTGTGATTCATCATCATCATCAAACGTCTGTTTTCCATGCTGGCATGGGTTGTAGGGTTTAACCAGAGCTCTACCAGGATCCAGTCTGATTTGCATTGGTTTCTACAGCTCGATGCCCTTCTTAATGCCAACCACTTTACAATGTGTGCTGGGTGCTTTTCATCTGGCACCAATATTCTGCTGGGATGTCTGCCAGGAGGAAATATTACCTTACAGGAAAGCGGTAAGGGTTGGCAGCAGGAAGAGCATCTAGCCATTGAAATTTACCTCAATAAATTCTGTCTGACTCATGCAATCATGGAAAAGTGAATATTAAAATGATGATGATGATGATGGCGGTTTTAAATTCTTTGTTTTAATTTTCTTTTTTTTTTTTTCTCTTGAAGTTCCGGTGAAGGAGAAAGAAGTCATGAACCCACCTTCAGTGGTCTCTTTTCTTATCATGTACCTACAAACACGTGGCGTAAGCTCCAGGAAGATTGCAGTGAAGTTCGGTCACGCATTGGTCATTCAATGTTATTCCATCCAGTGAGTTCCAACCATTTTTATTTTGTTTTTGCTTGTTTCGGTTATTGGATTGTGCCCATGCTGGGGCACCATGTTGAAGGGTTTAGTCAAGCAAATTGACCCCAGAACCTTTTTTTTTTAAGTCTTGTACTTATATCTGTCGCTTTTACTGAACTGTTAGGTTACAGGTATGAAAACAAGTCAACACTGGTTCTCAAGCAGTGCGGGAACAAACAAAGATGTGTACTCACACAGAGGCTTCCACACAGTTTCCATCTATGAAATTCGCTGACAAGGCATTTGGTCAACCAGGGGCTATAATAGAAGACACTTGCTTAAGGTCCCGTATGGTAGGACTGAGCCCCCAAATCACATGGTTGCAAAACAAACTTCTTAGCAACCTAGCAGTGTCTTTGTTTGTATTTCTTTATTATTTATTCTTCAGAATATTCTACAAGAAAAGCTTTTCTAATTTATTTTTTCTTTATTTATGCAACAACTAATTAAATATATTCAATCAGAACAACTTACAAAGATTCAACCGTTTTGACATCGTTTCTGTTTCAAGATCAAATCCTGTCCCACCCCTTTTACTCTTTTGCAAACTTGCCCACCCACCCTTTCCTTTCTCCCTATTCTCTGTCTCTTACAATCACCACCTTGTACTCTGAAGAGACACCCTCACCCTCTCTTTCTCTCTTTCTCATTTGGGCAAGCTATGTCTCTTACTTCTCTCTCTCTCTCTATCATGCTTTAACCTCTCAATGTCTGATATAAAGCCACCTTCGTCAATACTGTATCCCCACTTAGTCGAGAGCGAGGTTTCTTCTTTGTCTCATGAATAACTTGGTGATTTCACTTGTGCCATAGGAAAGGCATCGCTTGTTGGACCTTGTTGGACTGTTCAGCCGATGCCATTGATGGAAGAATCATGATGATGTTTGAGAAATTTATTCTTTAAACTGACTTCATTATTAATTGTAATTGTTAAAAGAATTATTTAAGAAAAATGTTTTCATTTATTTTCAATGTGTCTCCCCCCCCCCCACTGTTCCCTGTGGGCAGGCCTTCTCTCTCTCCCTCACTGTTCCCTGTAGGTAGGCCCTCTCTCTCTCTCACTATGAATGTCTATCTTTCTGTCTGTCCCACTTCCTTCCCCTTCCTTGCCCTGCTGGGATAGCCAAGTATCTCTTCTCTAGTAAGACAGCCATCCCTATATCTATCATACATCAATCTCTCATCTGGTACATGGCCACATCTTTTGGTTCCCCCCACTCTCAGCTGTCTGGTGACCCCACAAATGCTGGTTAAAAGCACCTGTGCTGGTGCCTCATAAAAAGTACCCAGTACATACTCTGTAAAGTGGTTGGCATTAGGAAAGGCATCCAGCTGTAGAAACCATGCTAAAACACAACTGAAGCTTGGTGCAGGTCTCCAGCTTGTCAGCTCCTTGTCAAACTGTCCAACCCATGCCAGCATGGAAAAACAATTAAATGATGATGATGATGAAATTTCTAAATATTCATTCAGTATTTTTTTTTGTTTGTTTTCTCCAGAAAAAACGGTTGCTGTATATATTTGCTGGTCAAAGATCAAAGGAATATTTGAATGATTTTTTTACGTATGATGTGGATTCCCACAGAGTTGAAGTCATAACCGATGGAACTCGCAAAGATTCTTCACAAAGTATGTCTATAACGTTTTGTCCATAAGGCTTCCTTAAACCCCCTAATCCAGCAAAGACAAGTTAACTTGTCTTCACACCCAATTTGTCTTTTTCAGAGTGCGACGAGTAAACTCATCCAAAACATATTATTTCAAAAAGAGCCACAGACGAGTTTCTACATCAATTCTCGGCATTTCTCAGTTTTCTTTTTTTTGTTTTTTTTTTAGTTTTCTTTTTTTATGAGTTACACCCAGATGTTGAGCTCAAAAGATGACAATGAGTATGAACCTTCTATTAGAAGCTTGGATACATCAGATGAAAGTGCAAGCTCATCTGATAAAGAAAATTTGTCTGAAAATGAACCATTTTCTCCCCAAAAAAACGTTACTGGGGAAGGGGTTAGGGGAATGTCTTATGTTTGTTTTGGGGTCATTGTTTTGAATCCTCGGAAAATTACTCTTATATTCACTGTTTTGTACCTTGTGAGTGTGCTCTGGCACCCTGACCATGTTTAACTCTCTCCCATCCCAATATAATGCAAGGATACCCATCTAGATCCTCAATAGCAAGTCACCTGTGCTCATCCCTCTATCGCACCTAAGCCTCTGAACACCTAATATAAAACCCCTGCCCCATCCTCACATACATTCCCACTCAATCAAGGGGCCTTTTCCCTTTCTCTTTCTGTTTCTTGCAAATTACTTGTTGACCTCATTTGTTACAATTCCATGAAAAAAGCACCCAGTCCACTCTGTAAAGTGGTTGGTGTTAGGAAGGACGTCCAGCCATAGAAACCATGTTAAATAAAACTTCAGAGCTCAACACAGTCCTATGGCTTGTCAGATCCTATCAAACTGCCCAATCCATGCCAGCATGGAAAACAAACTTTTATAGTCCACAGATACTAGATATTATATAAGGAGAGAACATTTAGCATAGATTTGTCTTTTGTTTTCTCTCACAGATTAGTTTGGTGTACACATGTCACAAAGATTCATCATCCACAATACCTGACTTCTCAGTCATGTCATAAAGACTGACTCTACTTGTTCATAAATAGTGTTTATACATTCTCCTCAGTGATAATGTTTAAATAACATTTGTGTCAAGGCCAAACACTCTTCTATATTCAGTGATTAAAGTAAATTTATACTCTGTTTAGTGATGTAGTTAAAAGGTTCTGTGGTTTGGTAAAACTTGGAACATAAACAGACATATTGAAGTGAACAGACAAACAATGAAACATGAAGAGATTAGATTTTTGTATTGATATCATACTTACAATAAATCAGGGCAGAAATTTATGAAACCTTACAAAAGGGACCGATTCTCATGCATGACCATTTGAAATTTAATGTCTAATTCTTTATTTTTAACCTTACAGTCCCAGCTGCTGGATTCACACAGAGAGCCACTATTGATCCAGGCTTAAATGAAATTCATGTATTATCAGTAAGTAATGTCCACGTTTCCATGCTTGCATGAGTCAAACAAAATTTATTGAGGTAGATTTTCTACAGGTGCTGGCCTTCCCTGTCACTAACCCTCACCTGTTTTCAAGCATGATTATATTCCTCCATGGCCAGACCTGTTTTTGCAGAATATTGGAAATTAATGACATTTATTTACAACATTTAAACAATGTCATCACAAAGACGCTCACTCACACACGCATACACACAATAGGTTTCTTTCAGTTTCCATTGAGCAGATCTACTCGCAAGGCTTTGGTGAGCCCAGGGCTATATTAGAAGACATTTGCTCACAGTGTGCCATGCAATGGGACTGAACTCCAAACCCTGTGGCTGCGCAGCAAACTTCTCAACCACACAACCACACCTGTGCCAATGGGACAGCATTTAATCAAGACTCAGTTTTACCTGTTGGTTTAGAATTAAGTTTAAGGCTTAAATGGGATTCGTTATTTCTTTTTTTTTTCTGTATTGTTTTTAAACAAGAGATCAAGTGAGATGATCTGTGGTTTCCAAAGACTCAGGTGTGGTTGAAGTGGGTGGGGAGTATGAAGAAGTTTGATTCCCCAAAACATGGTTATGGGTTCAGTCCCAATGTCTGACGTCTTCTACTACAGTCCTGGATTGACCAGAACCTTGTGAGTGGATTTGGTGGACAGAAACTGCAAAGAAGCCTATTGTGTGCATGTGTGCAAGGGACTCTCACTCAGAGTAAAAGGCAGACTGTATGACGCATGTGTACGAACAGCCATGCTACATGGCAGTGAAACATGGGCTGTGACTGCTGAGGACATGCGTAAGCTCGCAAGGAATGAAGCCAGTATGTTCCGCTGGATGTGTAATGTCAGTGTGCATACCCGTCAGAGTGTAAGTATCTTGAGAGAAAAGCTGAACATTAGAAGCATCAGTTGTGGCGTGCAAGAGAGACGATTGCGCTGGTATGGACATGTGGTGAGAATGGAGGAGGATAGCTGCGTGAAAAAGTGCCACACCCTAACAGTTGAGGGAACCCGTGGAAGAGGTAGGCCCAGGAAGACCTGGGCTGAGGTGGTGAGGCAAGTCGTTCGAACATTGGGCCTCACCGAGGCGATGACTACTGACCGAGACCTTTGGAAATGTGCTGTGCATGAGAAGACCCGGCAAGCCAAGTAAGATCGTTGCCAGTGCCCCTGGACTGGCTCTTGTGCGGGTGGCACATAAGATGCACCATTTTGAGCGTGGCCGTTGCCAGTACTGCCTGACTGGCCTTCATAGGATTTTCGAGCGAGATCGTTGCCAGTGCCTATGGACTGGCTCTTGTGCGGGTGGCACATAAAAGACACCATTTTGAGCGTGGCCGTTGCCAGTACCGCCTGACTGGCCCTCGTGCGGGTGACACGTAAAAGCACCCACTACACTCTCTGAGTGGTTGGCGTTAGGAAGGGCATCCAGCTGTAGAAACTCTGCCAAATTAGATTGGAGCCTGGTGTTGCCATCCGGTTTCACCAGTCCTCAGTCAAATCGTCCAACCCATGCTAGCATGGAAAGCGGACGTTAAAAGATGATGATGATGATGATGATGATGTGTGTTTATATTTGTGTATGCTTCAAAGAAAGTATCCGAGCACCGTCACCTGTCAATAAATCATCCACTGAAAGCGGAGAGCTGGCAGAATTGTTAGCACACCAAGCCAAGATGCTTTGTGGCATTTCATAAATCTTTATGTTCTGAGTTTAAGTTCCGCTGAGGTCGACTTTGCCTTTCATCCTTTCACAGTTGATAAAACAAGCACCAGTTGAGTATTGGGTTTACTCTTGATATTTCTGGCCTTGTGCCAAAATGTGAAACCAATAAATCATTCATTTTGTTTCATGGCTTCAAAGCACAAAAAAAAGAGACATAAAAACAAATTGAGCATGAAACTTCTAATAATTGTTTCAGGCCTGTCATTTGCCAATTGATATATGCATGTATATGCATACTTTTGCAATTAGCCTTTCTTGATACCAACCTTCAGAAGACCACTCCTGGTTCTATAAATGCAAAGTTCATGTTAATCTTTGTTCCAAGCACCAACATAATAAGGACATTTTATTTTAATTCTTATTTTCAAAATTAATTGGAACAAACAGTGTATTTCAACAGAAATCCGGTAACTAAACGGATTCATAGAATTAACTTTAAAATTGGCTTAGTTTGACTTTGGTTATTCTGCACATTTGATTTGTAAAGTTATCTCTACTGATTTTTCACAGAAACTAGAGCCAACACTGGAAGTTACTACGTTATGAATATGCTTATGTAAACAATGCTGTCAAGGATAGGAGATGGATGTATATGCACATTTCAGGAGTTCTTGCTCTTTCTTCAGCACCACATTAACCATCCATGAACTCATTGCTTAAATAACCACCAAATGTAGTGTTGTAAGACAATTGGATATATCTGTAGAGATAACTTCAAAAAGTGACTAAATAGCATCACCCACACAGATGTGACACCCTGTTGACTTAGAAGCCTTTAATATACTTGGTAGTAGTTCAGTCCCATTTGCAGGCAGTGACCTGAATAATAATAATACCATCGAAAAATACCTTAGGAATGAGAACCCAGGTTCGAAATTTCCCCAAGACACCTGAAGAAGGCTGGAGGGTATATCAGCTGAAACGTTGTGTTAACAACAAACAAGATGAGGACAAATATCTGTCAAATGTAAATAATGTCCATAATTCCTCATCTCTTAAATATAGAACTGTATTTTTATATAAAACAGTGTGGTTCACATCAGTCTTTGTTCCATTGTCAATTCGTCTATTTTCTCTTCCTATCAATAGACATCATTGTTTGGCTTATTATGTGTATTGTTACCTGGGAGTTATTTTTTTCCCCTTTTATTATAACCCCCTTTTTATACGCATGGGAATTCTTGATATTTTTATATTTCTGTTATTTTTTCAGGGTTTAAGTAAAGACAAAGACAAAAGAGACAACGTGAAAAATTCTTTTTGGGTCTACGACATCGACAAGAACCGATGGTAATTATTGTTATTAAGTCTTTTAAATTAATAATTGATTGGTGTTTGTGTGTGAATGAGGTGGGGGTGGCTCTGAGTGAGGAGACATACAATGAGGCCAAAACATTGATATTTCAAATTCCCCTTACATCAAAGAATTGTGTGTGTTATGGACCAATATCGTCTAAAGAGAGAGGTTCTACTGATAAAAACCAAGATCAATCAAATTTTTGGATTTGGCAGGATGGTCTGTGTGTACTCCATGAATTATTATCTGTTTGATAGATATCAGCATGCGTCAGCAAATAATTTGGCTGCTGAATTATATAAACGAGATGTTATGCTTTTGTGTTAGAACCATCTGCCAGGGAGGATAGCTTTGACTGAAGAGACATACAATAAGGTTGAAACACCATGGTGTCTCAAAGTCTCATTTCAGTGGTGAATTACATGTGCTATGAATATCATCGTTTAACGTCCGCTTTCCATGCTAGCATGGGTTGGACGATTTGACTGAGGACTGGTGAACCAGATGGCTGCACCAGGCTCCAATCTGATTTGGCAGAGTTTCTACAGTTGGATGCTCTTCCTAACGCCAACCACTCAGAGAGTGTAGTGGGTGCTTTTACGTGTCACCCGCACGAAGGTCAGTCAGGCAGTACTGGCAACGGCCATGCTCAAAATGGTGTATTTTATGTGCCACCCTCACAGGAGCCAGTCCAGGGGCACTGGCAACGATCTCGCTCGAAAATCCTATGAAGGCCAGTCAGGCAGTACTGGCAACGGCCACGCTACACATCATCTAAAGGAAAGAGATATTCTCTGATGACAAATGCCAACATCAATCAGATATTCATGTTTGAATTTACAGGAATATATTGAGAATGAATTTTTAAATTAGTTTTATGGAATCAAATTTTTCAGTGTAATGTTCAACTTTTTTTATTGTAAAGTTTCAATGTTCTTATGAAGTGCTGTTGTTATTTGTTTGAATCAAGAGTCGACTATTTAAGGTTCAAATGTTAAATTGTATTAAAACTCACCAAAATCAGTTTTGAAATAATCTGCACATCTTTGAGGTTTTGCATTTTAATCTGTTTTATTATTCCAATTCTTTAATCCAAATACTTACAATATATTATGATGCATGTGTGTGTGTTTAGCCAATTCACTCAGTCCCTGTCTATAATTATAGACGTTAATTAATTACTGATTATACTGGGATGATGTCTCACACATGGAATGGAATAGGCTTAGAATGTGGTGAAAGATTTCCACAAATCTGAAAGTTAATCTCATAATAAAATTCTAACCAGTTTAATAGGGGTAGGGGAAGCATGGCTGTATGGTTAACAAGTTGGCTTCCTGAACCCTATAGTTTCAAGTTCAATCCCACTGTGTATATTGTAGCCCTGAGCCAACTAAAGCCTTGTAGGTAGATTGGTAGATGGAAACTGAAAGAAGCCGATTATGTGTGTGTGTATGCATTTGTGTGTGATAGTTGAAAATGAGTGGCACTCATAAAAATAGTTCCATTCCTTTCCAGTCTGGATTTGCTTGTAAATAGGTGATGGCTGTTGAGAAGAAGGACATTCAGCCAAAGAAAATCTGACTCCTGCAATCATGGAAAAGAGGATGTTAAATTGATGATGATGATGATGATAAAATGTTGTTACAAGTTCTTCACAGTTCTATACTTGTGTGTTCAGCTTCCACAGCCAAAAAAAAAACCCCCTCTTTTTTTTGGAACAATGGTAACCTGAGACTTCATTCTGTCTGTTGAAGTAGATTTTGTTATTGTGTTAAAATAATGTCACTGTTACAGGAATTGCCATGATTGAGTGGAATTAGTTGTGCATAATGTATTCTATCAACTTTTCAGGTCATGTATATATAAAAATGAGAACACAGGGCAACAGTATTGGAACAAGATGCAGCATGTGGAACCGGTTCCTCGTTTTGCACATCAATTAGTCTATGACCACCACAGGAAGGTTTGTAACACTGGCTTTTTTTGTTTGTTTGTGTTGTTGTTGTTATACTTTCAGTAGCACCAAAGAATCGTACCAAAATTGGTCGTTAATTTTAACAACCATTGTAAAAGCATCACACATATTACAATGGATTTTCAGGAAACAAAATTTGTGATTGAATTTGTATTTCACCAATCCGAGATAAAAGATTTCATGCTTTTTTCCCTTTTTCTATGGATCAGAAGTTAGGAGTTTAGTTTGATGGTCCCTGGAAATGTTGCTCTGTCCATCCCTCACCCACCCACACTTTATATTCTCCTCTCACTTCTACTCACCTTCTGTTTTGACAGTCAACCCTCGTACGTCATCACAACTATTTTATTTCATTCCACCTCCACCCTGACAAACCCTACCTCTCTTGCTTGCTCTAGCTCTTCTATAACCAAAAAAAAAACACCTCTTCTGTTCTGGCACCTTACTTTCATAGGGGCTCTCATCTCACAGCATAAATCCCCCACCTCCCCACCTCCCCACTGTGCCTTCCTCAGTCAGAGGAGACCATAGTCTTTCAGGCTGCAGGACAACTTCTCTGGTGCTGGTGCCATGAAACGAAGCACCCGATCCATGCTGTAAACTGTTTGGTGTTAGGAAAGACATAGAAACCATACCCAAAGCAGACATTTTGGCACCTGATGCAGTCTTCGGGACCCATCAGATCCTGTCAAACCATTCAACTCTTTTGCCAGCATGGAACATGGATGGTGACAGTGATGATGATGATGATATATAACTTAGTGAATCTCTTTGGAATAACTTCCCAACCAATATTTATTTAGCTTTTATTCTAGTTTTATTCACTAATTTAAAGAACAGGTTCTACAAATAGGAAAGAAAGGAAGATTATTTTTATGTTTCCCTTCAAGAATTATTCTATGCTTTCAGCAAAACAAGAACCAAAATCGTCTGCAATTTCTTCAGTCAATGGTTTCATCTTTTAGCTTTTTTTTTACTTGTCTTAATCATTGGACTGCGACCATGCTGGGGCTCCGCACTGAAGGGTTTTAGTCAAAGAAATCGATCCCAGGGTTTATCTTTTTTGAAGTCTGGTACTTATTCTATCCGTCTCATGTTACTGAACTGCTTAGTTACAGGAAGTTAACAAACCAACACCAAGTGGGAAGTGGACAAACGCAGATAGACGTGTATGTAAATATATACATACATACCATCATCATCATCGTTTAACATCCGCTTTCCCTGCTGGTTTGGCAGGTTTAGCAAATCAGCTGGATTATGTAAATATCACAAATCTCTGCCCCAGCTGCTGCTGCTAAGAGAATCATTGGGGTGTTGTAAAAAAAATACCTTGCAATGTTTCTGAGTTCAAATTCAACCAAAGTCAACATTGCCCTTCATTTCAAGGTCAATAAAATAAAGTGGTGGTGGTGGTGGTGGTGGTGGGGATGTAATCAACTGACCCCTATCCTTCAAAATTTCAGACTTTCTACCTATAGTAAAATCAATTGTTATAATCTACAAACGTGGATGTCTTTATGTATGACAATGTTTTCTACCTGTTAATTATATTTACGTATGTTTAAAACGATATTTCAGGTTCATTATCTATTTGGAGGAAACCCTGGAAAAGACAGTCTTCCTAAGATGAGGCTTGATGACTTCTGGGCCTTGAAGGTATACTTTGATACATTTTCTTCTCCTAATCATGAAAGCAATTTTTAAATAGATTTCTTCTAAATTCTTTTTTAATGTAACACAAATTTGTTTTGTTGAGGTTTATTTCTTCCTGTTTTCACGCGTGGCTGTGTAGGAGCTGTGTGTGCATGTACAGCTGGACCCTTCGCCAAATTCCTTCTTCAAGACACTCCCTAAGCTGCAGCTTTTCGTTAATACCATGCTTCTTATTATCCAGGATCATCATTTCACTTGTTATCTATCCTTCATCCATTAATACAATCCTCTCCTCATTGATCACCTCCCCCTCCCCCACCAAATTATCTCTCCTCTCCCAACCCCATGTCTCTCACCCTCCTTACACACAATGCCTGCCTTCCTCTTCCCCACCCACGACTACAACCTGCCTAACATCATATCATCTCTCTCTCTTGTCCTTCTCCTGTCTATTCTATCATTTGTTACCATTCTGCTGCTCTGCTCTGTCGCTCATCTTCTTCCTCTCCTTCCCCTCTCTCTTCTCTCATTGGTGCTACCCTAACTCTCCTTCTCTCTCATTCATTCCTCATCTGTTCCCCACCAATTCTCTTGCAACTATTTTAAATAATTAAAAGAACTGATGAGCTGGCAGAATCATTAACAAGTTGAATCAAATGATTAATGCCATTTCTTCCAACTCTTTGTGTTCTGAGCTCAAATCCCACCAAAGTCACCTTCGCCTTCCATCCTTTCAGGATGAATTAAATAAGGTATGAGTGAAGTATTGGGATTGATGTTCCCTCCTCCCTAAAATTGTTGGCCTTGTGCCAAAATTAGAAACCATTATTATTATTATTTAGTTAGCAGATATTTTGTCTTGAGGTTTGGTGACAACTCACCTCAAATCTCATGAATCTCTCTTTTTTAGGTGGCCGGTGCCAGTACTGCCTGACTGGCACATAAAAAGCACCATTTCAGTGTGAGCGATGTCAATGCAAGACTGTGCTGGTGACACATGAAAAGTGCCATAGGAACGTGGTTGATGCCAGTGCTACCTGACTGGTCCCATGCTGGTAGCACGTAAAAAGCACCCACTACACTCTCAGAGTAGTTGGCATTAGGAAGGGCATCCAGCTGTAGAAACCTTGCCAGATCAGATTGGAGCTTGGTGCAGCCTCCTGACTTGCCAGTTCGCAGTCAAATCGTCCAACCCATGCCAGCATGGAAAGTGGACGTTAAACGACGATGATGGTTCATTTCCTGCACGAGTAATTGCTGTCTTGGTCTTCCACAGTCTCCTCAGCTTTCTGGCTAGATCTTGATCATCATCATCATCATTTAACATATGTTTTCCATGCTGGCATGGGTTGGACGGTTTGACTGTGGTCTGGAGAGCCAGCAGCTGCACCAGGCTTCAATCTGATCTGGCAGAGTTTTCACAGCTGGATGCTCTTCCTAACACCAACCACTCCAAGAGTGTAGTGGGTGCTTTTTACGTGCCACCTGCACAAGGAGCCAGTCAGGTGGACCTGGCATCGATCACGTTCGAATAGTGCTTTTTATGTGCCACTGGCACAGGGGCCAGTCGGAGAGTACTAGCATCAGCCACGTTCAGATGGTGCTTTTATGTGCCACCAGCACAGGAGCCAGTCAGGAGAACCTGACATCGACTGCATTCAGATAATGCTTTCTCAATGCCACCGACATGGGAGATATTTCTCAATTTATTAAAATTTCTTTGGTATTGATTCTGCTTCGATAGGGAATTGCAAAATCTGTTACTGAGAACCAAACAGAACAGCTTAAGAGAGATCTTGGACAGAAGAGGGGGGGGGGGAAGACACACAGGAACAAAATGCAAAGGAAGTACAACCATAGGGGTGCAGAAGACTGCAAAGAGGAACTGAGACAAAGAATCAAAGCAGTGTCAGGTATAAAAAGAAAAAGGGGATACCAGCAGAATTAGACATTTCATAAACAATGAAAGACGATTCTATGAACAACTCCACAGTGAAGATTATTATTATTATTATTATTAGGCAAATTTCTACTGCATCACCTGCTACACCTCCATGTTGCTGAGGTACATGCAGCATTGTATTATTTGGGGGGGGGGGGGGCAAATTCTTCCTGGTATTGTATTACACCATTTTGTTTTGTTATGGGGGTCTGGTTGCAATCTTTTGTTGGATTACCAAAAAAAAAAAAAAAAAAACCAATTTTCTTCTTCATCCAATTATTATTATTATTATTATTATTATTATGGTAGCAAGGCAATGAGCTATCAGAGTCGTTAGCACACCAGGCAAAATGCTTAATGGCATTTCGCCAGTCGCTACGTTCTGAGTTCAAATTCCACTGAAGTTGGATTTGCCTTTCATCCTTTCGGGGTTGATAAATTAAGTACCAGTTGCGTACTGGGGTCGATGTAATTGTCTGGTCCCCTCCACCCAAATTCCAGGCTTTGTACCTTTAGTAGAAAGGATTATTGTTGCTGGTTATCATTAAATGCCTATCGGAGTAACTGATGCTTGCTTTTTGTTTTGTTTTCCAGTTGTCTCGGCCATCTCAGGAACATCTACTACGTAGGTGTATATATCTTATACGTAAATACAAGTTTCAAGAAATAGCTTATGATGACCCAGTAAAAGCAGTTACATATTTACAAACAGAACTAGCAGACATGGTGGATCATACAGATCCGGAAGAAACTAAACAAGTGAGATAGCCTCTCTTTTTCTCCCTCTCTTGTGTAGTCTCTTCTCTCTTTTCAATCCATATAAAGTGGAGTTTATCTTTGCTGTTGCAAGTGGAAGATTTTTAAAATATGAGGCACAGATTGTATGATTTGTGTGGTTAGGAAGTTTGTTTCCCAGACACATGGTTTCAGTCTCACTGTGTGAAATCTTTAGCAAGTGGATTAAGTGAATGGAAACTGAATGAAGTCTGTCGTGTGTGTGTGTCTTTGTAAAAGGATTGTCACAGTTATAAAAGCAGTATCACCCATTTCCAATATTCGGTGAGTAGCGAGGTCATTGCCAGTGCCACTGGGCTGGCTCCCATGCAGGTGGCACGTAAAAAACACCATTTTGAGCATGGCTTTTGCCAGTACCGCCTGACTGGCCTTTGTGCCAGTGGCACGTAAAAGCACTCACTACACTCTCAGAGTGGTTGATGTTAGGAAGGGCATCCAGCTGTAGAAACTCTGCCAGATCAGATTGGAGCCTGGTGCAGCCATCTGGTTCACCAGACCTCAGTCAAACCGTCCAACCCATGCCAGCATGGAAAGCGGATGTTAAACGATGATGATGATGATGATGATGTCTGACCATGGAGAAGTATTTACTTTCGTCGGAAACAGGTGAGGGTTGGCAACAGGAAGGGCATCTGGCAGTTGATGCAAGTATGGAAAAATGGATGTGAAAGGATGAGGAGAGCTGTGTAAAGAAGTGGCGATCTTTAAGTGTAGAGGGAACCTGTAGAAGAGGTAGACCCAGGAAGACATAGGACAAAGCAGTGAAGCACGATCTTCAAACGTTGGGCGTCATGGAGATGATGACAAGTGACTGAGACCCTTTTGGCGATATGCCGTGTTTGAGAAAACTGCCAAGTGAAATCATAGTCATCGCCTGTGTCAGGTAACTGGCCCCCATTGCACTGTGGGAGTGGTTGGCATTAGGAAGGACGTCCAACCCTGCCAAACCAGACTGGAACATAGTGCAGCTCTCCAGGTTACCAGTTCCAGTCAAACTGTCTAACCCATGCCAGCATGGAATGCAGACGTTAAACGATGATGATGATGATGATGATGATATATATATATATATATATAAGGAAAATAGGACAAGGTAGAAAATGCTAAAACAATTTTATTATGAAGAACATTTTAGTTCCGGTTTCAGTCTTTGCGACTTTTTCAACTTGTAAAGCAGGGAAAACGAATTGTGGAAAAATTAAATGAAATGTTTGTTTTAAAATATCTCCATAGTCTTCAAATAAAAGGGACATATTCCTCTTTTTCTGTGTCTCTCTCTTTTTCACTCTTGTAAAGTCTTGGTAGTAGCAGATGTAAAAGAATATTTGATATGAGGGATGTGAGTTCTTGGTTTTGATTGTTTAAGCAGCAGCAGCTGAGGAAGGAGAAGGAGTAGGAAAAGAAGAGAGAGAAGCAGAAAAAGACGGGAGTAGTATGACAGTAGTCATTAGGATGTTGGTAGAGCTTTCTTAAATGGTCAAGTGACCTAAAAGTGATCCTTTGTGGTTGGAATAGTAGTGATTGGAATTGTTCTGAATAAATTCATGGCTAGTGACTGTTCTGAATTTATCGTTTTTAATATTTGTGTGGGTTTTATTCTAAGGCCCTTGTAATAGTGTCATTTGTGGTGGGCGCATTCAAAAGGGATTTATATTTTGCGATAAAATATGACTCTTTGCTAATGTGTTGATTATAGGTTGCATCGTCCCTGAATTTATAAAGGGGAAAATTCTGAATTTGGGTTGTTAGTGACACAAATGTCAATGTGTTCTCTAAATGCTATATTTCCGTATTTCGAAATTTTAATCTGGAATCTATGTAGGGTCATCCTCTGGTGTAGACTGCTTTTTGGTTTGGCCTATGTATTGCTCTTGACACCCTGATCAAGTTAACACATATATTAGGTTTGCCAAAGCACATATGAAGTTCATTTTCACTGTAAAACGTTGACCTTGTTTGAAAGAGAACTCTGATCCCTCAATTAGGTTGATGCATGTACCACAGTTAGATCTTCCACATTTTTTTTACTGAAGGTTTCAATGTTGTTGACGAGTGTACTTGGGCTTGTGGTTGGAGACCTTTCATTGACTTGGGTTGTATTTTGCTCTTTATGATGGTCTGTGCGTTTGGAGGATTAGGTTCATTCTGTGGTCCCTTTTTTAGTAAGGGAATGTTCTGGAGGATGGTGTCGAAGGCTTCATTGTTAAGGGGGTTGTGTGTGGAGATGTATGGTAGGTGCTTTTGGTTGTAAATCCTTCTTTAGTTTGGAATGTCTGGATTTGTGCATGTTGAGTTGTAGGGCACGTTATAAGTTTATATCAATTAGTGAGGGTCAGTAGTTCCTACTGATGTGTATATCGTTTAGTTCGTGTCGAAAATGTCTCAATGACCGAAACTGGTACTAAAATGTATTTCATGATAAAATTATTTTAGCATTTTCTACCTTGTCTTATTTTGCTTATACATATCAACTCGTGTGTTCCTTTTCAACCTTCTACATAAATGTATATGTGTGTGTGTGTATATATATATACATATATACAGGCATGAGTAATAGAAAATGGATTGTACTACAAAATTGTTTCCATACATCATTAGACCCATAATATGTTGATGGGGGTGCTATAATTAACAGGTTCTGTAATCACTGTCATCTATCAAAGGTATCAGATATGTGCTTCTTTGGATGTTTGTTTTAAAGAAGTCCTTTGTTATATCATACTGTCATGTTGTCACTGAGTGTTGGAAGGAATACCCAAAGCAGTGTCTTCAGCAATTTGCACATAGGCTCTTTTATCTGCAAATAACACACTGCTTTGAATATTCTTGTACATATAGACACACACATGACAGGCTTCGTACAGTTTCTGTCTGTCAAATTTGCTGAGAGGCATTGGTTAAGCCTGAGTGTAAAAGTCATCCACAGTACTGTGCATAGGGATTGAACCTGAAAGCCTGTGCTTGTGAAGTAAACTTCTTAACCACACAACCATGCATGTAACTACAATCACTGACCATAAATATTGTTTGGATCTTCAATTAAATATTTTTTTGTTAAAATGTCAAAAGTAAAATCTCATTTTGTTATTTGGATTAAAATGTCTTTTTAATTGTTGTTCAGTTTCAGTTATTGGCATCAACATTGTTCAAAGATCAATCAGAAGATGAAGAGATGACAGAGAGTAAGAATTGATTTTCTTCTGTCTTTACCGTTTCTGTGCAATTGAATAACAAATGAGAAAGAGTGAATGAAAGACTCCTTTCCACCTCACTCAAAGTGAAAACAGTTTCTGTGTAGTATTTAAGTAGATGTGGTTAAATGGCCAGAAAGCATGGTGTCCCTAGTCTTTGCCTGTAAAATGTTTCTTTTATGTACAACAGAACATATCTGGAGGCTGTTTTTATCTGCGTTGGGATGATTGTAACCACTTAAGGTATGTCTGGACAGAAGAATTGCAGAGAACGGCGGTTTCATGTTTTGATTCTCACTGGAATGTTCTGTGTATCCTCCTTAAATATCTACACATTCCTTAATATTAATGAGGAAAATAAACTAAATAGACCTATTAGCCTATTTTAGCCCTTTTTCTAGGCAGCTGGATGAGATATTATTAATTTACTGGTTTGTTTTCTTTCATTGCAACTATGCACTATAGAACAGATCTGTGTTCTACATTGCAGCATATGGCAGAATCGTTAGCATGCTGGACGAAGTGCATAGCGGTATTTTGCCCGTCGTTACGTTCTGAGTTCAAATTTCACCAAGGTCGACTTTGCCTTTCATCCTTTTGGGGTCAATAAAATAAGTACCAGTGAAACACTGGGGTCTATGTAATCGACTAGTCCCCTCCCCCCAAATTTCAGGCCTTGTGCTTTAAGTAGAAAGGATTTTATATAGGACAAGGCTATGTTATGAGGATTATAAGCAATTTATCTATAGCAAAGGTTGGCAAATTGATTAGTATTGACACCTGATACAATTTGAAGCATAGATATAACAGATATTGATCCTTAAGGATTTATATTGATAAATAGCTGAAACAATTTGAAGCATAAACGGTGTTGAATTTTTAGCAAACTGAATCTAGATGAGTGCAAGTAATTTAAGGCTAAAACTCACTAATTTCTAGCCAAATATTCTTGTGCACTCTAAGCACAAGGCCCGAAATTTTGTGGGAAGGGGCCAGTCGATTAGATCAACCCCAATACACAGCTGGTACTTAATTTATCAAACTCCCAAAAGGATCAAAAGCAAAATTGACCTCGGCAGAATTTGAACTGAGAATGTAAAGACAGATGAAACACTGCTAAGCATTTTGCCCGGTCTACTAACGTTTCTGCCAAATATTTGATGCAAAGACTAGTATTCACCAAACATATATTTCACTTTAAATATTCCAACTATATCAATATGACTGAATTTTTATTGTTCTTTATCAATTTCATTAAATTTCTGTAAGTATTTCTTACTAAAAAGTGGTAAAGACACAATAAATGAAAGGAATTATTGTTTGTAAATGGAGAAATGTTTTTATTTATTATATTTAAAAAGAAATTTACATGGTCTCTGAAACTTGGTGAAGTCCTTGGCCTTGCCAGCTCCTGTGAAGTCGTCCAACCCTTGCCAGCATGGAAAACAGACGTTAAATGTCAATGACACAATGGGGGTTGATTCCATGAAAGGGTTAATTAATAAGCTTGCCACCCCTTCTTTTGTACTATTTGTCTTTGGAAAATAAGATGGAACAGCTGTTTTGATCCTTATGAGGATCTTCATCAGCCATCGTCTCCATTCTTTACCTATCAACACCTCAGTAAAATATTTATGAGACCCCGGGAGCAGGGATTGAGGTGCAATCAACCACAAGGACACGAGTTTAAACCTTCTTCCAGCCAATGTAACCTATCTTAGCCAGGATACATAACTCTGGTCTACTTTGCCACACTGAAAGCTTGGTTCCGTTTTTAGTTTATAATATAGGACCCTAGGCCATAAACAGCGATTTTCTCTGACAGAGATCAACCCCAGCCTTTTTACTGAAACACACCCAGGGTCCTTTAGTAAAGTTTCTTCAGTTGCTGTTGTTGTTGGAATTTAAAAACTGCTGTTTGGGATTATGTATGATTCTTGAAATGAAGATGATTTTATTGACCATCCAACATGTTTTCAGAATATTCTTGCTTTCACAGTTTTGGTTCTGCTCATACAGTTGTAAAGAACAAGGATTGAGATGTGCTCAGTGGTGAGTGGCAGCACGGGAAGGAGAGCAGCCATATAATAAACCTGGAGACAAAATTCAGAGAGGGAGGAGGGTGAAGAGAGAGAGAGATGGATAGCAGAGGGTTGTGGTGGTGAGAAGCCATCAACAGAAGATAGGACAGGGTGATAAAAATGAATGTAAAAAAACAAAATGGAAATCACTTTTATAGAAGTAATTTTTCACATTGGATTTAAGAAACTTACAAATAGCCAAAGTACACATTCAATCTTTATGTTGGTCTCTGTATTGTATTGTATTTTTTATTGTTGTAAACTATTTATTTGTATTTCTGTATTTATTTCAGCTGATGTGGAAGTAAGCAAACATTTTCACAGTAGGACCCGACTGTTTGATTTATTGGTGAATTATTTCCCTGAAAATATGACTCAACCAAAAGGCAATCTCATCGATCTGATAACCCTCAAGTGACTGAACAGATCCGTTTGAGCCGCCGCCGCCTTTTTTTTCCTCCGGCCTAACCACCGCCACCACTGCTGTTACTGCTGCCACCGTCGTTGTCATCACACACACAGACACTCCTATACATACACTCAAACTTCTAGGAAAGTTGAGAGAGACCCAGTGATGCTTCTCAGACAGTTCCTTCCTTCTTTCTATCCTTGACTTTTGGGACAATTAAAAGACACCCCCCCCCCCTCCAACAACCATCAACAGCTGAAGTAAAACAGTTTAGATTTAAAAAAAAGAAAATTTTTAACTTAATTTCTTTTTTTTTTTTTTTTGTGTGCATCTCTCAGTTTCTGATAAGTGTATGTTTTTTTTTTTTGTTCAATGCACACTCACAACATCATATACCCTCTTTATGAACACCGGTGTGTATATATACAGTCTGGATGTGTATATATACAATTGATGAAGGCTGTACGTTTGTGCAACTGTGAACATAAGGATTTCTGCTATACAATGACAATTCTATCTCAACCTCTCACACTTGTCAACATCTTCATCCAACATCAATGGTTTTTCAGTTCTCACCTCGTCTCTCTTTTCTAGTCTTCCTCTTTTGCCATCAAACAGTTCATTCTTTATTGCCCTCTTCCTAGTCCAAATACTAATCACAAAAAATATGACCATTTTTATGGTTTCAAGTCATAAAAATCTTGATTCTGTGGTGTTTTATAAATAACACATTTTCTAATCTTTTTCTTCTTTTCGTTGTTTTGACTTTCATTAATTTTTATGAAAAGAAAAAATGTTTAAGTTTCAGACAAATTGTTAAGTCCAAGGATGACCAACCTGGTGGATTATTGTTTGTAATTCCAGGATTGTCTTAAAATCTTATAAATTATGGATTTCAAGAAATTGTTTTTTAAATATATTAATGTTAGTGCTTGTTTGATTGTTTGCATTGTATTAATATACAATATACTAATATTTAGAGATAAGCAAGAGTAGTGTTCATATTACTCAGAGGTAAACAAAATATCATTTTTTCTGATTTTTATTTCCTCCATTAATATATTTTTTTATTTCCTCTGGTAACTTCCCAACACGTTTGGTCTCATACTCTTTACTGAACAATCTGTTGTTACTAATAATATCTCTATTACTACTACGTCAGCTTTCTTCTTTCACAACTGTTTTACTTCACCAAATCCATCTTTTGTCCCTCACACTCAACACACCACTTGTACAACCATTCTCTCCACCACCCCTACTCCCCTCCCAGCCTTTCTCTCTGGTCTTGATAAAAATCTATCCTTGTGTTTCCCTGTGTTTTTCTTCCTTTCATTCAATTGTTTCAGTTTCTTGGATTTAAATTATATTTTGTTTCCCTTATCAAATCAAAACAAGTTATTTATTTGGGGAGAAAACAAAAAAAAAAGAATAACGTTTGCACTTGTTCTTCTTAATCTCTAAATATTTTGAGACTTTCAGGAAATGCTGAGCAAACTTGAGAAATCATTTTGTGTTTCAAACAAAAACAAAGAAAACAGACTGCAGCAGACGTTGGTGGTGTTAACAAAATGGTTTTCTGTTTTTATTCTGGGTAACTTTTCCAATAATTTGAAATGATTGTCACCTTCTTGCATAAACTTGGAAGCAGTTGAATATTATCCAACATTAAATTTGCTCATTTTCACCTGTTGGCATTCAGTAATTGACTTTTAGGTGGGAATTATCATCATAAAATGGAAAATTTTTTTCACTGGCGCCAAACAAAAAGAAATTACTCCTCCGTGTAAAATAAATTTTAAAATATTATTTCTCAGTTTATTTTGTAATTTTCAGTTACAAAAAAACACATCCCTTTTGTATGTTTCCATCTATCATTAATGTTTCCAAGAAAACAGCCAAAAATATCACTTTTTAATTAAGACAAAGTAATTAATCTCCCTAAATAATACTTTCATTGCATCAGAACTTCTTGTCTAAAGAATATTAAAAAAAAAACCTCTAAAACCTAGAAAGCTTGAGACTTGTTAGTGTTCTGCCATCACTGCTTTATTTGCAGAGCAGCAGGTTTTGAGACGAATCCCTATTCGATGTGGGTTTCATCAGATTTTCATGTCAGAAGTATTTTGCTATTTAAAAAAAAATGGGGTGAAAGAACTGTATTTCAGTAACTGTGATAATGAAGTTAAATTGCTGACACCCACTTTTTAAATTATTATTCTTTTTTGTTTCAAAATCGAAGAATAGATTTTATAAAATTCAATAAATATTAAAAACTTCCAATAAAAATAAAATCAATTTTTTTTTTAACAAAAATATCTTTCACAGTTTGGCCAATTTATATTTTTACAGGCTTTTGATGTGGGGTCATTTCGTATGGAAATGAAACAGCATCAAAGAAGATAAACATTTAAAGATTTCACCGACTTTGCAGGAACACAATCCCTGTTTATTTGCTTCCAACAACTGTTAACCTCGTCTTTTCTTTTTTCTCTGCTCAATCTGCAATAGTTCTTTGTGTTATATAGGTGCAGGCATGGCTGTGTGCTAAGAAGCTTGCCTCCCAACTACATGGTTCTGGCATCTTGGACAAGTGTTTGCTACTGTAATCCCAGGCTGACCAATGTCTTACAAGTGGATTTGGTAGACAGAAACTAAAAGAAGTATGTCCTTGCCTTTATAGTGCAAGAAAGTTGTAAATGAGTATCACTGTCATACAAGCAGTCCTCTGAAAATATTATCTTACTTGGGAGTTGGTGACAGAAGAGCATCCATCTGGCCTGAGAGAATTTACCTCAATAAATTCTGTCTGACCCATGCAAAAATGGACAGGAAAATGATTTCTGCTGAGATAAACCAAATGTAATCAGGATCTCTTGTTGAGATGGACAGGTGTTATTGCGCACATCCTCTTGGTGATCTTCTCTGAAAATCATTCTTCCCTATTTCCTCCCACATCCCACGACCAACAAAGTCTTCTCCCTTGCACATACTACCTTCTGACTCAATGTCCAGGTTTTCTCCCAACACATCCATTTTTGTTGATATTTACGGGGATGGAATCGGGATTTTTGTCAGGGGTTCTTCTATTCCTTTGCCATGTGATACACAAGAGACATCCTTCCCTAGTGTCATGTATGATACACATCCTTAGTTTCTTCCAACCATGACAGTCACTTGGGGAAAGCAAATCTGTTTTACCGAGAATGTGCCGGTGGCATGTAAAAAGCACCCACTCCATTCTCGGAGAGGTTGGCATTACGAAGGGCATCCAGCTGTAGAAATATTGCCAGATCAGATTGGAGCCTGGTGCACTCACTGGCTCCAGACCTCAGTCAACCTGTCCAACCCATGCCAGCATAGAAAACGGATGTTAAACAATGATGTATGAAGCAAGAGCTAAACTAATGGACGTTTAAGGTAAATTTAAGCAAATGCTTTGGACAGGCAAAGAATTAGAAAGTTGTGCCATGAGACTTTTTTAAAAAGAAGAAACTAAAACATGAGATAATGAGTGAGGAAGTCTATGGAATGAAATGGAAATTAATTAATGATGCAAAGAAAGACTAATGAACCTTTAGAATTGGGGAAATTCTAACGATTGGAACTGGCTGGAATTATAGCTTACTTATTGACCCCTTTGTTACTGTATATCTGTTGAAATACTTTAATTTTGAAAAGAATGAAAAATCATGATCATCATCATCATCGTTTAACGTCTGCTTTCCATGCTGGCATGGGTTGGACGATTTGACTGAGGACTGGCGAACCAGATGGCTACACCAGGCTCCAATCTGATCTGGCAGAGTTTCTACAGCTGGATGCCCTTCCTAACGCCAACCACTCCGAGAGCGTAGTGGGTGCTTTTACATGCCACCGGCACGAAGGCCAGTCAGGCAGCACTGGCAACAACCATACTCAAAATGGTGTATTTTATGTGCCACCTGCACAGGAGCCAGTCCAGGGGCACTGGCAACGATCTCGCTCGAATGTCTTTTCATGTGCCACTGGCACAGAAAGCGACGTTGGTAACGGTCATGCTCAAATGGTGCTATTTATGTGCCACCGGCATGAAAGCCAGACAGCTGGTGCTCTGGCAACGATCATGCTCGGACGGTGCTCTTAGTGATCTACTGGTACAGGTGCCATCACGATTTCACTTTCCCTTGCCCCAACAGGTCTTTGCAAGCCGAGTTTAGTGTTCAATGAAGGAATGTTACGCATAAGTGGGCTGGCTACATCCCTGGCAGAGGCCTTGGATTTTGGTCTCACTTGTCTTGCCGGGTCTTCTCACGCACAGCATATTTCCAAAGGTCTCGGTCACAAGTCATTGCCTCAGTGAGGCCTAATGTTCGAAGGTCATGCTTCACCACTTCATCCCAGGTCTTCCTCTTCCAGCTGCACAAATGATGGAAGTTTTTTCTTACCTTTTTTGCTGAATTCACAAACTGACTGGCAGGAATAAAATGATACCTGTTAATTTCCATCTCTGCTCAACGTATACACGTGTGTGTGTGTGTGCGTTACCAGGATTATGAATCTGTGTCTGTTTCTCTACCTCTTACTTCCACTCCCTTCACTTCTTTCATCCCTCACCGCCAACGCCATTTATTGACCCATATTTTTCCTGTGTACCTAGATTTTTGTTGCCAGAAATAAAAGGGTCAGTACTCTTAGACACACATAAGTCTGTCCCCAGTTTATTTCTCCAGAGGGAATTAAGATGGCATCGCTTTCAGCACTGACCAGTTCTACTACGACATGCACGCACACGAGTTTGTAATTACCTGTCTGTTTCTAGCTAACCAGTTGAGGGAAGACAATACTGCAGGATTAGTTGAATGAATAAGATATAAACATTCAACTGCAGCAACAGGATACTATACAATCGAGATAACAGGGTACTAGAAAAGCTACTGAAGTAAGAGGGTGCTAGACAACCAGCTGAAATTATCGGGTACTGGAAAACTAGTTATAGAAACAAGGTGCTACAGAACCCACTTATACAACAAAGTACTACTGAATCTGTGAGGCAACAATAAACCAGCATAAGTGTGCTGAAGTACCTGTTGTGATGACAAAATATAGGACCAGTTGAATGAAAGGGTGTTACAGAAGTACATGAAGCAACAGGACTCTACACGAGTTGAGTCAACAGGATATTACAGGACTAGTGTAAGAGAGACACTGAGAAAACCAGCTGAGATGAAAGGGTATGACACCGAGGGTTTAAAGGGTGCTGGAAAATCAGGTGAGTTCAAATTCTGCTGAGACCGACTTTGCCTTTCATCCTTTTGGGGTCGATAAAATAAGGACCAGTCGAATGCTGGGGGTTGATGTAATCAACAAAGCTCCCACTCCCCCAAATTGCTGGCCTTGTGCCAAAATTTGATGCCAATATTTAAATCAAGGTAAGAATTAAAAAAGCTGTAGGGATACAAGTCCAGAATGAAGAATTTGAACTGAGGGCCAGGACTGGCATTAAAGTCACTGTATTTGATGGCATAAATGATGCAGCAGCGCATATTTCAGATGATATAATTTATGGGAAGCCAACCCTTTGCAAGTAGGACCCAGAGTGAAATATTTTTGAGACAAATAAGTCTACCACACCATCAAATATGGCAGCCAAACATTGTACCATTTCTTGAATTGCATAAGCATTTCTCAGACTGGCACAAGGTGTGTGTGTGTGTGTGGGGGTTTAGATGGTAAGTTGATTGAATTAAACCGAGTTTATGCATGGCACACAACACATTACAGTGAAAGTATAAATGGTAAGATTGCAACAAGGTATGTCATCAAATAATCTGTTTTGATAAGAAATGAAAAAGGAAAAATTAAAGTTGTTAATTTGGTTAGAATTAAGAAACTTTGAAATAATTTGCTTTCAACTGTGGATAAAACTATAAACAATGGCCCAGAGAACATTGGGTTAAAAAAACTCTTTCGATAGAAAATGTCAAGGGCTACCTTCAATTTTTCTGTCCAAATATTCTAAATGTCAGTTTTTCAGCTTTATCTTCTTCAAGTTCCACATCTGAAAGGAATTTATTTTCGTATTTTTAGATCAAAAATAGATTAAAAAAAAAAAAAATCAACGAATAACAACAATAATAAATTGTTATGAAGACATTGTGTTGTTAGAGAAAATGTATTTATTTTCAAGAAAAGTTCATGAGAAAAAAAAAAAAGAAAAAACGCTTTACAAGAAATATATAGAATCTATCAAAGACAAAATATAATAGTGTTAATTTACACTAAGGCCTCAAATTGTGGTCAGGGGTGGGTCTCATCCTTTGTACACTTGGGTGACCATCGTTATTTCTGTAGTGGAGATAAAAAGAGTTCTTAGTAGTGGAGAGCCACCATTGTGGCCTTGTTGGCCGAACCAGTCACACACACACACACATATATATATATATATATACATACCTATAAATATATATATATGTATGTGTGTGTGTGTGTGTGTGTGTATAGGTGTGTGTAAAGAAAAAGAGGATGTGGGGGGGGGCAGCTTTTATGAAATTGATAAAGGATCTGAGAGGGTTTGTGTGGTGGGTGGAGTCAAGCAATGCAAAAATCATTTTATTTGTAGGTGGGAGGGTGGGTGATGATGACAGAATTTAGAATGAAATGAAAGGGATTTAAAAAAAAAATGTTAAGTAAAAGGTGAATGAATTAAGGCTTTTCTTTTTTTTAATTAATGTCCAGCACTGGTTTGCCACTAACGAATGAGTGGATGTCTTTTTTTTTTTAATTCATTTTGTTTTTTTTTTGTATAATTTATGGAATAAAAATGTTTCAAATAATTTGTTTTATTTTTCTTTTGTTATTTTTTTCTTCTTTTTCGTTTCTGTAAAGCAGCAGTGAAAAGGCACTGTTTTCTGGCAAATCCAGAATAAGTTGTGTTGTGTTTTTTTTTAAACTTTTGTTTTTCCATTCTGAGGTGGGGGTCAAGGGGGTGTTACCACATCCAAAGCCAGTCTCCATGGGTTTCAATGACACACACATACAAACACACAAATTCACACACACACACGCACTATATATAGATATCAAAAAACAAAAATCCCATGGCACATCAGTTTCAAAGTCTTGCTTGCTGAAATAAAGAATTTAGTGACCATATTGGTTTTTGAAGTTAAAGAACATACAAAAACACCAGTGCAGGTAGTTCTTCAAACTCTGTGTGCATGTGTGTGTGTGTGTGTGTGTGTGAAGTGTAGCAATGCCTGCAGTTTTCAAGTTAAAAAAATGAAGAAACTCCTCTCCCTTACTCGTCTCTCCCCCTTCTTGTTAAAAACAGAAGGGAGATGAATGAATAATTAACATACAATAAATTGAAATAATTAGTTCTGGTTATAAGGCATTAGCAGTGATAAAGGTGGGTGGGTGGGTGGGTATTGGTCTTCCATCATTTTAAGAATTTGCTGAAAGAAGTTTCTATATTCTACACACACACACACACACACATGTACATATATACAAAATGGTTTTCACAAATATTTTACCAATTATCAAGAAATAGGAATGCAAAGAGAAACCAAGTCATGAAGAACAGATTTAAAGAAAGGATAACAAAAAAAAAGAAAAAAGTCATGAGATAAAATTAAAAATATGCATCAAATGACTGCACAATCCAAGCTTGAAACTTGAAGTAGCTCATGTTTATCTCATGAATCCATTAAATAATATTTACCTCTTGCTGGATTGAATGCTTTTTCATTTTGCTGATCCTATCAATAAGCAAGTTTTTAATTAACAGAATTTACAAAGTGACTAAAGGACCAACAGTTTTATGCATGACACTAATTAAGATGACCACCAACCTAGAATAATAGAATTATTTCTGGACTGTTCTAGAAAAAATATTTCCTCATGTTTTGATTTGTATTTTTCTATCATTGAACACAGACACACCCACACATTTCTATAAATGTATTCCAATGTTTCTTTTCATTTGTTCAAGGTGAATAGCAGTAACTTATCTACGGAAAATACTTTCGTTTTACACAAAGTTGTTTTCTCAAACCATTTCATATGCTATTACTGCAGAAGTGGGGGAGGGGAGAGGAGAGGCAGGAAGAGGAGTTTTTCATAATTAAAAGTTGACAAGACACAAATGTGGGTGAGAGAGAAAAACATCAAATAAGGTGGGTTCATTCAGAATGAGTTTACTTCTCAGACAGTAAATATATGTCGTAAAAATAAAAAATAGTTTCTTTTTAGTTTTGACAGGAAATTTCATGGCCACTTTGAAAATATAGTTTAGATTCCTCATTGTAAACTTTTAACTACAATTTGTGTGGGGTGGGGTGGGGTGGGGGAAGTGGGGTTTAACAACAACAACAACAACTGATGACAAAAAGATGGGATACAAGTTCAAACCACACAAGGACTAAACTGGAGGAGAATAGATTCACAGCAAAAACAGTTAAATGAAGGATACTGGTGATAAAGATGATGATGGTGGTGGTGGTGATGTTTTCCTGGGGAGTTTAACAATATTAGGCAAATCGGTGAGGAGAAATCATTGAATAAGACATACAAGATCAAAGGAGGCTCGCTTTAAAGAAATATTTGCAGCAGTTTCGGGGGGTCAGCATCATCCTTTGATTAATAATCAACACAGAATCAACCATTCTTCTTTAATTACACACATTAGAGGAATTTGGAAAAAAATATTTTACTTTCTTGTTCAATTCATTGTAAAATCTTTCAAGTATTTTTTTCTTTTTACTTAAAACCAAGTTTTTGGTGATTTTTTTTTTTTCAAATTCAATTTGAAAACAAGAAAAAACTTAAACTTTTACTCTGTCCAACTTGAAAAAGTGACTCACTTCAAACAAATGACAGAACCCACACAGGGTTGTCACAATGGATCTCATTTTAAGACGTAAAAATTGTTTTGTTGCCCTTTCAAATGTTTTTTGTTTTTATTTAAAATGTTTCAGTTGCTTTTAGGATTAAAAAAAAAGAAGTTTAATTTTTCAAGATAATCTACCATGAACTTATAAATTTAATTAAAATGATAATGTTTATTGACTTTATTTTAAATCACAGACTTTAATTAAATCTGAAGGTTTGTCTTAATTTTAAAAAAGTGTTTTTTCATGGTAAACCCCTCAAATACACACACACACATACATATATATAGATTTGGATATATATATATATATATATATATATATATATATCAATGTAATTCACAGATTATTATAATTATTATTAATCAGTGAATCTGTTATGATAATGCAGATTTTAGTAGAAAATCATAATATTCATTTGACCAGTTTGTGTTCCAGACAGATTTAAAGGGAGAGAAAGAGAAAGAGGGTTTTTTTAAAAATGCGTTTCACATTATTGACTATAAATCAAACAATCAACAAGATTCGTTAACTTAAAAAAAAAGGGGTTTTATGAACAGACATATTAACAGGTAATTAATTTGGCATGACAATTTAGTAGTCATTTTGTCTTTTACTTGTTTCAGTTATTAGACTGTGGCCATGCTGGGGCACCTCATTAGAGAGTGCTTTATTCTTTTGATGCCTAGTACTAATTCTATCAGTTTCTTTTGCCGAGCTGCTATGTTACAGGGACATAAACACACCAACACCGGTTGTCAAGCAATGGTGCAAGATAAATACGACAGGCTTCTTTCAGTTTCTGTTGACCAAATCCACTGACAAGGGTTAGGGTTGCCCAAGGAAGCCAGTCTGTTATAGGGTTGTGTATAACTCAGCTGAGTGGAGTGTTTTGCTCAAGAATACAACATACTCCTTCATCCTGAGTGCAACACTCTCACCCCTATGCTACATGCCATCACTCATACATAAATTGTGGGGATGTGGGGGAGAAAAGAATTTCGATTCAACAAAAGAAGACAATTTCACCCTGCAACACTCGGATTTTTCTTTTGGGTGTGATGATGCTGCACAGATTCACATTGTTTTGAATTAGTCATGCATTATCTTGGTAGCTTTGAGATTTTGATCGTAGGATTGCTTAGTTTTAGAATGACATTGTAGGTTAGGTGTGAGAGGCCAGATCTGGCTGGTTTCAACATAAAACAGGGAGAATATTTGGGCCAGTTTAAATGCTAAAAGGTTAAGGGGCATACTGTCTCTAAAATGAGAATTGAAAAGGCACAGGGTTGATACATGAAGTGTGGTGGTGATGAGGGAGGGGGGATGAGAGAGGAAAACCAACAACAACAACAACAAAAGTCCATCTGAATTGTTTTAAATGAAAGAATTGAGAGTTTCAGGAAAGAAGATGATGTTCCGAGGATCGTTAGCAGCTTCATCCATAAAGACGGGTTACTAATTTTGCCCTCAGTTTGGGTTAAAGGGATACAACCAACTAAATTATTAGGGAACCAGTAAAATATTTTAAAACTTTAAAAAGTTTCCTTCCCACTCACATGGTTCTGGTTTCAATCCCCTGCATGGCACAGAATCTTCTACTCTAGCATTGGGCCGACCAAAACTTGTGAGTGGATCTGGAAGATGGAAACTGAAAGAAGCCCATTGCATATATATGTGTGTGTGCTTATGTCCCCATAACTGAGCAGTTTTGCAAAAGAGATTGATAGAATAAGTACTAGGCTTAAAAAAAAAAAAAAGTCTTAGGGTCAATTAGTTCAAGTAAAATTCTTCAAAGCAGTGCTCCAGCATGGCTGTAGTCTGATGACTGAAACAAGTAAAAGATCAAAATATTCCAAGATGAGCTTGGAAAAGCATCAGAGAGAAAAAGAAGAAAAAACCATTCCAATGTGTCTTTCTTTGAATCATTAAACAAACACCAAAGTCTTCAACGACTTCAAGGAAATCGTTACCTTAATTGGGAGTGGGGGGAAGGGGGGGAGTACTAATCTTTGCTTTTAGATGTTGATTGAACAAGTTGAGTAACGGTAAAATGAATGATGTCTAGGAAATACAAAACAAAAACCCCTGAACCCATTAGATGCGATTTAGACAAAAGAGATTAACAGTGAAATGAATGCGAAAGGAACAGAAACCGAATGAATAAAGCAGCAGATAATGAAGGGGACAAGAAACACAGACTGTATTGTTTCAATTGGCCATGAATACCGTAGAAGGGTCGAAGATGAAATACCAGTAATATCTCGGTTCATTAGTCATGTTTATATATATATATATATATATATATGGGCTTGTGTGTATATAAATATGTGTATGTATACATTCACTTTGTTCATTTTTCTATGACAACATAGAAAATGGATGTTAATATGAGGATTACATGTGGGTGTGTGGGTACGCAAACACATATTTAGCGAAGATTAAATTGCTGAGCTTTACAACATTTAAAAACGCTTTAGGATTATAGGATTATAGGATTATAGGATTATAGTCAAGAAAAGATAGATAATAATAGAACAAACCTTTTAAACCATCATAACTAAATGATGCCCCCCCCCCCACCTTCTTGGAAACAAAAATCAATATTTGGAACTAAACACTGCTAGCAGTTGAACTCAATCAACAGATATGCCATTTTAATTGTAATTAGCTGTTTGGACTAGAAAACAAATGTCTCTCATAGCAAAGGAACAGCATTTTGTCAGAGATGTCTTTCAAGGTTCTAGCCAAGGCCAAGTTATCTAAATTTTCTCGGCAACACAACTATAAAATGCAAACACAAAAGTCTATATTTTATTTCGCAAACTGAAGGCATGAAATCCATGCAACAAAAACAGATGAAAAAAATTTAAATAAAAAGAGAAGAAAGAAAGAAGCAAACAAGATAAAATGCCTTCTCACTACTGTCGCAACTCAAACTCAAAGATCTAATTTTACTTTGTCAAAACTTTCCAAAGAAAACAGCATGCAAAAAAAAAAAAAAAAAAAAAAGGGAAAAAGAAAAAAAAGAAGGGGCATCAGATGTTTGTTTCTTTGAATTTGGCTAAAAAAGGTGATTTGTTTTGTGGGTGGTTCATGGTTGGATGGGTGGGTGGAAGATTAACAAGATTGAAGATTTTCTTTGGTGTCAGTTTGTGTGAATGTAATTATGTCGAATCAACATTGATGGAAGAAGGATGAAAGCTGATGGCTGTGGTGGCTGGGAAGAAGAAGGTACCATCTCATCCACTCATTCTTTTCCATTCAACAATTCGTGAAATACTGTTCAGGCTGCAATACCAGAGATCTGACGACATTTCAGGGTTGTGTGTGTGTGTATTAGTAATAAATGCATCCATGTACCAAAAAAACAACAACAACAAAAAGACAGTCAACACACACACACTCTCCACTAAACATGTCTACCTATATAGAAAATTTACCAATATTTCTGCAGCTGGAACAAAACTGTTCTGTAATAATACGATAAGACAAGAAGTAATTTGAAAGTAAAACTTAAGAATGGAGATAGGGGAATAAAAAGATGGCCCAGAAGTGGGGTGGGGGTGAGGGACAAACACAGCAAACTTTTAAGCCAAATATTAAAAAAACAAAGAAAAAATCATTGTTGTTGCAATGAAAAACTGATCTACTAATGACCTAACTACATTAGCAAGAAGAAGAATATGGAGGAGAGAGAGAGAGAGGGGAGAGAGAGAGAGAGCTTAAGACTGAAGTGTCAGGAGAGCAAAAGCTCATTAAAAAAATGAGGGTTGTTTAGGGAAGTTAATGCAAAAAAAGAATGCGAGTGGGTAACAGGCAAAACAAAAGGGACACGGTGTGTGTGTGTGTGTGTGTGTGATAGTAAACAGTGAGAATGAGGACTCAACACCACATTTGGGGGACAAATACTTTCATTATTTGTGTATTTTGTCATAATCTTAGCTTCCATGCATTGGAATTTTCAATGTGCATTATTTTATATGTGGAGCATTTGAAAACTGCAAATTCCAAGGCATAATATTGCATAATATCTAAGATTATAGACCAGATTCATAAATAAACAATATATGCATATATATATGTGTGTATATATATATATATATGCATACATATATATATATATATATATATATATATGTATGTATATATATATATATGTATATATGCATACATACATTATATAAATCATTCACACACACACACACATATATTTATGTGATTGCTTGTGTGCTGTCTTATTGTTGTACAAACTTTCAATCCCTTTTCATCCACTTGTGAGAAGTTACTAGCCAAGCAGATTGGGTGAAACTGTTCGGGGGGTGTGTGTGTGTATACACGTGAGGATATAAGTTAAATAAGGCAGATACAATTATAAAGAACAAAAGAAAAACAATGAGAACCATTTATATGCAGTGGCCTCCATTTTGATATGGCTATGATGGGTACCAAAAATAAATTCAGAGTACACAGGGGACATTGACCAGTTGAGTTTTCATAGGAGGGACCTTGTTAAGGCAAATGGAGTATTTCTCTCTAGACATGTATATAAACACACACACACACACACACACACACACACACACACATTTAATGGCTGTAAAATAAAAATTGTCAGTCAGTCAGTGGACAGTAACAAGTGAATCGTAATCATGGGCTGATTCCATTCCCATCTGTATCTGACCATTTTGTTTTCTCGTTGCTTTTGTTTCTGAGTATGAACTCACATAACACACACATATATATCTACGCATACTTATCTACTCACAGTGTCAATCCAAACATAAACTCATAGTGGAATTAAATAAACACATGGCCAATATATATTTACACACACACACACATGCATACAATAATGAAAGTATTTTTTTTTAACGAAAAAATGAAATAAAAAATGAGGACAAAAATTAAGAAATCCAACTTATTTGACTTTTTGTGCAAAAACTTCAAAGAGAAAAACTGTTTTTTGTTTTTTTCTCAGCGTTGTGGCACTCGGGGTGGGTTGAACTGGTCAAAGTTAGGGAGTGAAATGTGTGGTGAGATGTGTAATGAATGCAGCAGCATCACACACGCACATGCACAGAGGTTTTCAGCTGCAAGAGGATACGAGAGTAACACGATTTTTGGAGTTATTCCATGGAAATAAAAAAAAAGAAGACAAACTTGAATTGAGAATATAAAATATTCAAGTCTCAAAATTTGACTGTTTGATAATAATAATTTCCAATTTTAATACAAATTCTGCTTAATTTTGTGTGTGTGTGTAATATACAACTGTTTTCCTTGTGCACAGAAAATGTATTAATACGTATGAAAATTATCAATCTATCTAATTTATACACACACATTATATATATACACACATGTAAAATAATGAATGAAATGAAACATAAAGAATGCTAACAAAGCAATGCTTAAAAAAGCCCCTTTATATTTCAGGTGTGAAGGCCAATCTCCAGAAGAATACAGTCAAAGGAATGTGTATTTCCAGAGATGCTTCCATGACTGAACACATTTCTTTGACTCCATTCTTCTCAAGATAAGTTTTTGTGCCTCAACATAGAATTATTTGCATTGTTAAGGAACTTTCTAGGTTTCTCTTTGCATTCATTTTCTCCTTCCGTACAACAATGTTTCAAACAAAACTACAATGTTCTGCTTATACACACACACACACACCACTCCTTTAATTTCTGCATTTTGTTTTGGCAAAAGGCAGACACGTTGCAATCTGGATATTCCCAAGAGTTTCTTCAGCAGCATTCAATTCGCAGTATGTTCACTCATCATACTGAAAGTGGAGGGATTCGGTTTTTAATGACAGCAGCTCACAAAGTTAATTAATTAAAGTACTTAATTAGTTACTTAATTACTCTGGCTGGCTGATCACTTTTAAGACAAAGTAATACAAAGACAGGAGTAATTTTTTGGCAGAACTGGTTATTCAAGAATAATGAATGATGGTGAATATGGTGGGCTGCCATCACTCAATGACATCAGCCTTAATGCTTTTTTGTTACTTTTTGCTTCAGAACTTTCATCAATTTCATTTAAAAAAAAACACTAATAAATAAATAAAATATAATATGAAAGAAAAATAAAAAGTAAAAAAAAAACTCTAAAAATGACACTTTCAAAGCCAACCTTTCTTAATGAATTAAAAAAAAAAGAGAGAACCAATAGGGTTAGGGTTAGTAGTTTGTTTGAATGAAGAGGTGTTTGTTGTTTTTGGCTGTAGTTTGTTATATTTTATGACAGCCATGTTGTGAATAAAACTCCCAAAGTCAATAACTACATTGATAAGATAGCAGACAATATGTTCAAACGTCAGCTTTCCATGTCCTCCTACATGATGTTCTATGTGTGGTCAAGACATTCAGCTTTCAAATGGTCAGTTTTTCGACCAGTTGTCAAAGTAGTCAGATTCACAATTGGAACCACAGCAAAACTAAAATTGCTGAGGAATTTCTTCTGGTCACAAAATCAAATTCCTCTGTTAACCTTCCTGCAATTCCACTGCACTTCTTGGCACTGGCTACATTATCAGGAATTCCTACCGACACCTTTCCAAAATATTTACATGATGAAAGTCTTTCCTGCTTAATACAATTCTAGTCTTTACTTGCAAGTTTTTCTTCCACGCCTGTTATTTTGCTTCCAATATAAGAAAGAGGTTATCAGTACACAACAGTTCCAAAGGCTGTCAGTTTTAAATTCCTCAATTATGGCTTGGAGGACTCTGAGGAAGAGCAAGGGACTGAATGCTGAGGCCAGGTGAAACCCTACTTCTTCACTAAATTCATTGCTGTATTCATAGCTAACCCTCACTTCACTGACAGCACACCTTAATATGGTTTGTCTGGTGCTCACAAGCAATTTTTCTACTCCAAGCATCCTCACAGACCACCAAATCACAGAACAAGGAACTCTGTCAAAAGCTTTCTCCAGGTTTACTTCTACAGTTGTCCTACTAAGAAAATGGCATCTACAGTAATTCTCCCTGGCACAAAACCAAACTGCATCTCATTGTTTCTTCCTAATTAAATGAGCAAGAACTCTTTCTAAATTTGGTGAAAAGAAAAAAAAGATTCTTAATACCATGGATGAACAATCCAATCTAATTGACTCCATTTGTTGGATAATCCAGGCTAATCTCATCTATGTAAACATTCTCAATTACAGCATTAACTTACCTAGACATTATTTACACACACACACAATTATTGATTCATATTCTTCAAATGTTGACAGGATTACTTCCAAGATTAGAAAAATTACTAGAACAAATTAGAATGTGAAGAGTTTTCCGTTCTGTTCCCAGTATCCATGACAGCGGTGGTGGGTCAAGAATATAATTTTTTTCTTTAGTACAAAACATTTGACTTTTGTTCTTCAAGTTTTGAGGGGTTTGGGGTCTTTTGTTGTTTTTTTTTTTATCAGTTAAACTCACCATCATGTTTTACAGTTGAGTATCATTTCTAGAGAGAGAGAGTGTGTGTGTTTGTGTTGTGCGTATTTGAGCATGTACACACGTTGCACATGCTTACAGAATGTTAGAAGGAGGCAAGACGGTGTGAAACTTTTTCTGAGCAGTCTAGCCCAGCCCCTTATCAAGGTAGGGTCACAATTTGGTAAATAATTGTAAATCAAAAAAAAAAAAAAAAAAAAAAAAAAAGGTCAGCTGCAAGGTGTGAGAGCTGTGTCGGCCTTCAAGGAAGGTAAAAATAAAATTGATGACTGATGATAATGATAATGATAATAATAATAATAAAAATAATAAAAATAATAGTAATAACAACAACATTGATGTAATGATTACGACACAAGACTTTTTTAAAAAATTGTTTTAAATGGTTATTTCAGTTTCATATTTTAGTCTTGTATCTTGTTCTTTTCCAAGAATTATCAATTTTTTTAAAAGACAAATGTGATAAAAATATAGAAATAAATAAAAAAAAATCAACTTCCTACAAAAAAAAAAAAGAGAAAAGTTTCCACCAAATTTTACAGACAGCTTTGATCGACAAGTATTACATTCCTATTCTGGGCTAGCAGACTGTTTATACAGGCACTGGAGTTGTGTTTAGTGTTGAGTGTACACAGGAGACACATGATCCCATGAGGCACCCATCAGGAACTGTGTACAAGTGGCATTGATGTATTTCACCTCCAACTCCTCATGGTTGGTTTGGAAAAAAAAAAAATTAAACAAACCAGGAAACAAACGGTAGAAGATTGTTGTGACACGCATGTGTGTACGTGTGTGCGCGTGTGTGTGTGTGTGTGTGCGTGTGTGCTGATGACACGAGACATGACATTCATTCCTTGACCAGCCGGTATATGTGGTGTTGGTCCCCGTGTTCACTGGTGGACACTTCAAATACATACGCAATGCACACCAAAGTTTCTTGAGTCTCTCGGTTGGTTACTACCTGCAGACGAGAGAAAGAAAAATAATGAAGTGAGGAAAAACAATGGTTTGGGAATGGCAAATAGATATGCTTTTCTACTGTAGGCACAAGGCACAAAATTTTTGAGGAGGGGGAGCCAGTTGATTAGATCGACTCCCAGTACACAACTGGTACCTAATTTATCGAGCCCGGAAAGGATGAAAGGCAAAGTCGACATTGGTGGAATTTGAACTCAGAACGTAGCGGCAGACGAAATACCGCTAAGCATTTTGTCCGGCGTGCTAACACGTTTCTGCCAACTTGCTGATTGTAGAATTGGAAGAACTCAAGAAATCCAACAAGCTGCTTATTTAATTCAAACATTTGATGTTTTATAATCAGAGATTTATAATTGTAAGGTAGGGATGGCTGTCAGGGTAAGAAGCTTGCTTGATAACCATGTGGCTTTGGGTTCAGTCCCACTGCATGACGCCTTGAACAGGTGTCTTCTTCTATAGCCCCAGACTGACCAATGCCTGGCGAGTGGATTTAGTTGATGGAAACACTGTATGTGTGCGCATCATTGTTTGCCTTCACCACTGCCTGATCACTGGTGTTAGTTTGTTTACATCCCTGTAAGTTAGCGGTTTGGTAAAAGAGACCGACAGAATAAGTACCAGACTTAATTACTGGGGTTGGTTTGTGTGACTAAATCCTTGAAGGCAGTGCTCCAGCATGGCCACAGTCCTATGAGTGAAACAAATAAATGGTAAAAGCCAAACTCTGCAGGAATCGGCAACGAGCCTTTTGTGTGGAATGGAAACGGTCTAAGAAATGTCCAACGTAGAAAAAGAAGAGATTAAAACTGACAAGTCATGAAAAAGTAGGACACAAGGAACCAAGTGGACAACACAATTGCTCATATGGCCCTTTGTTAGTCTGGTCATTGTGGTGTGGATCCATCAGTTCCAACCTGCTCCAATTGACCCCAGTAATGACAATTTTCCAGTTCACAATTAATGATTCTTGGTAGAAAAAGGTCAAGAAGTTGATAAAGCATTGTTGCATAAAGATAACAGACATCAAGCAGGAGAAAAGGAATATTTATTTAGGTGTGAGGTGAGCGTGTGTGTACGTACCCTTGTCTTGACATCACAAGACACTTATAAAAGAGTTGCAGTATACAAGAGATTCTGTTTGTTTCCAGTCTTTTGCAAAAGAGGACATACCACAAAGGCTTAGCAGGTAATGTCAGACCAAATAACAAACTGGTCTGTAATACAGGCTGTAGCAGAAAAACCTTCCATGTTTTACATAGTCATTAGTGTGGCTCTAGTCAAGTTAGACAGGTGCGTAATAAAGTCTTCATGTGGCTAAAGTTTTACCATTTTTCTAACTTTCCATCATGATTTGGATCAGTGAACAACAAGTGTTTGCTAACCTTTAAAAGGTGAAACGTTTTTTGCCACACTCTGCCCGATATCCTAACCTTCTTCTCAATAAATATCAAAAGAAGTCTTCAGTTCTTACTCTCCCACATGAAATACTTACTTGCAATATGGTAAAGTTCTCTAAAACACTGTTCATCATGTATTTTTCAGGTAGATGTTTCAGTTTATGGATGAAGTTGATCATATATTCACACATTGGTGAACGAGTGATGCGGTACACACATTTACCACCTTCGTATCGAGGAAATTCCGTCTAAAATAGAAAGAAAAGACTCATACAGAATTCTATCAAACAACATTTATAATATGCATAAATTTTCAATGGCAAATATTTTCTGATTAATAAACTATTAAATTGATATAATAATAAAGGCTAAATTTCAATGTATTTTCCAGTCAATTTTATTCACTTTGAGATTTAAGTGACAACAAAGAATGAAATACATTTTAATAGCCTTGAAACTTCCAATCTACTTTGAAGTCACCATTCATGGTTTAATGCTTTCAAGAGAATAAGCAGAATCCTTGGCACATCCAGTGAAACTCTTAACAGCATTTCTTGCAGCTGCTTGCATTTTGAGTTCAAATTCTGATGAAGTCAAAAGTTGCCTTTTGTCCTTTCTGGGTCGATAAAAGAAGTATCAGTTGAGCCCTGGGGTCAATTGACTTAACCCTCCCCTAAAAATTGCTGGCCTGGTGCCAAAATTAGAACTTATAATTATCTTTTTGGATGCCAACCCACATGAGACCACCCCTATGGGTTATGGTACAAACTTACTGATTTAAAGTAATCTGAATAAACCTTTTCTGTGTCAAAACTTTTATGCTCCAAACACCAGCTTAGAAACAACAAAACAATCATTTTTTACTGAATTCATTATTTTTAGACTGAAATGAAGGCAGAGTAATTCATGAGAAATATTCTCACAAAAAGGGTTCAACTGACATAAAACCAGAAACAATCTTTAAAGTGTGTGGTGGGGTTTACAATCGATTGAATCAACTTCTGTACACATCTGGCACCAATCTGATGTAGACAAACAAAAGGCGAAGGTGAAGCCAGTCGCATTTAAACTCAGAATGGATAAATAAAAGTTAATACTACCAGACATTCAGCGGAACCATTTCCTAGAACTTAATCCTTTCTCATTCGGATTATTGGATCAAATGTGATGCTTATTCATTCACATTGTTTAAGAATTAATTTTGCATTATCTCATAACTTTGAGGGTTCAATGATGTGATTGTTTATTCTTAGAATGACATTGCCTGATAGGCATGAGAGGCTGGATCTGGCCAATTTAAACATCAAACAGGTAGAATATTTGGGCCCAGGATGGGTTAAATGCGATGAAGACAAATGAACATTTCGATATTTTATTTCAATGGTTTTGAAGAATGAAAAGAAATGTTGATTGGAAACTGGTTGGAACTCTGGACAACAAACAACGCTAAAATTCAATGTCAGCAGCTTGAACATTTTCTGAAAACTCACCAGAGTTTTTTTTTCCAAAGTTATTCTACTAAATTCTTCAATATTTTAGAAATCAATTGAAACAAAAGGATTAAAGAGATCCAAATTAAATCTTTCCATCAAAATTTCATGTTAATGCTCCAAACGCCGGCTTAATAAAAACCATGCTATTTTACCAAATTCATTATTTTCAAAATTAATTAAAAGAAAGTGTATTTCCGCAGAAATATGGTAACGAAAAGATTAACAGACAGAACATATCAACTTATAAGTTAACACATAAACAAGTTTGTGAAGAGAGAAATGTAAGCAGAGCAGAAAGATTCTGAAAAGTCTGAAGACAAAAACAAGGTGAAAGCATTTGCATAAAGGGTGAAGAAACTTACTTCTACTTTCTCAACAACCTGTTTTCCAAAAGAACAAACCTTGGTTGAAGATGTGATAGTCATGTTTTCTGTGCTCTCATATCTGGAATTAAAAGACAGGGAAAAAACAGGAATAAATCATCCTCATTTTAACATCCAGTTTTCCATGTTTGCATGGGTCAGATGGCTTTTTATTGAGGCAGACTTTCTATGGTTGGATGCCCTCCTCCCCTGTTAAGTAACATTTCCTCATGACCCAAACATGCTTTCACAGAATATTAGGAATGAATGACACTGCTTATATAACTCATTTACAACTCTCACATAATGCCAAAGCAAGGAGACACAAACAAACACACACACACGTATATGATGGGCTCCTTTCAGTTTCCTATTTCTTTATTGCCCACAAGGGGGGGCTAAACACAGAGGGGACAAACAAGGACAGACGAAGGGGTTAAGTCGATTACATCAACCCCCAGTATGCAACTGGTACTTAATTTATCAACCCCAAAAGGATGAAAGGCAAAGTCGACCTCGGCGGAATTTGAACTCAGAACATAAAGACATACGAAATGCCGTTAAGCCTTTCGCCTGGACTGCTAACGGTTCTGCCAGCACACCGCCGCCTTCAGTTTCTGCCTATCAAATCCACTGCCAAGGCTAGAGTGGGAGTCACTTGCCCCATGCGTCATGTAGTGGGACTGAACCTAAAACCATGTGGTTGGGAAGTAAATGTCTTACCACACAGCCATAGCGGTGCCTATGTGTGTGTGTGTGTGTGTGTGTGTGTGTGTGTGTGTGTGTGTATAAATAAAATGAAATCATTAACACCACCAATTATATTTTTAAAAGGCAGAAATTATTTGTTGACAGACAACTTCTAGGTTAATCTCAGTTAAAGAACTCAGATTTTACTCTATTTACCATTTCTAAATAAGATCTAAAACATTTTCCCAGGTCATTCAGTTAAATATTTCAAACATTATCTCTTATTTTACAAACAATTGCGTTCATTGCTTTTAAGAAGTTTTCCTATCTAAGTTAGATAACTCTTGACATTTCAACCTGGCAGCAGTTATCTTTTACTCGAACATAGATGCAGCTTTGGCTGTGTGGTTAAGATGCTTGCTTGCCAACCACATGGATTTAGGTTCAGTCCCACTGCAAGATGCCTTGAGAGTCGTCTTCTACTAACGACCCCAGACCAACCAAAGCCTTCAATAGATTTGGCAGATGGAAATTGAAATAAGACCGTCTTGTAAGTCTCTCTCTCATCATTTAATGTCCATTTTGTGACGTTTTGACCAGAACTGCATTAGGCTCCAATTGTTTGCTTTGGCAAAGCTTCTACAGTTGGACACCCTTCCTAACGCTAACCACCTTACTACACACAGGGGTCCTTTTCCCATGATGCCAGTATTGGTCATTAGGTGGCACCAGCATGGGTGCTGTTTACATGGCACCTGTGTGTGCGTACATATATATAGCAATAACTCTTGAAATGTACCTGGCTCTAAATTCTACAGGTAATCTATAGAGATGAATACATATATATAAATAATATACACGGCAGTGTGTGTGTGTGTGTGTGTGGCGGTGTTCCTTTGCATTTCTACCTGTTTGTGATGTATGGGTTGTGTTATTACTGTCAGTTCTTCTGTCAACAAATCATCCATTTGCTTCACACACCTTTCAAGACATAATGAATAAGAGCTCTCTCTCTCTCTTACTTGAAAAACCAGGTGTGGGTCAGTGATAGGAAGGCCACTGTCTCATGTTCATCTGACCCATGCTGACATGGAAAACACAAAACTGATAATTACCAAAACATCAGAAATTGTAGAAATATGAAGTACCACCTAATGTCACTTGACCATTTTTATAGATTTAAATTTAAAATTCCTCTTTCTTATTCTGAACATAATCTTTTATAGAGGTAAATGTTGTTTTGGATACAACATACCTACAAAGAGACTTTGTCTCAGATGAAAATCTACAGCATCATGCCTTTTAATGTGTGTGTGTGTGTGTGTGTGTTAAGCATGGTAGTACATAGACGGCTATTGAAATTTAATGCTGTTTCATTTGCATACACTGAGTTTATTACAGTTCAGCAAGCTTTTCACAATATCAGTGAATGTATTATTTGCTGTTTCCTGTATGTCAAAAAAGGGACAAATTTCATTTAGGCATGACAAGTGGGTATTCATTATTAAATGACAATGCTTAGAATGGCCCTAACACATCTGGCACTGTCATGATCCACAGCTGGGATGCTGTTGGCAGCATCACGCCTTTCTGTACATTTGGTATGTTATATAAATGGCTATTTTAATTTAATGCTGTTTCACTTTTGTTCATCAAGTAAATAACATGTTAGAGAAAACCAATAGTGATGAGGGCCTGGCCATAGCCTGATGTATTGCAAGAAAAATAAGGGATTATGTTCAGTGATTGAGTAATGACCCCCAATAAATTGCTAGGAATCAAAAAGGGTTCAAGATTTAAAGATCAAAACTATTTTCATGTTTTCTGTTTCCATGGTGAAATTTTTCTTTATTGTTTCATGGAGCAGAAAAGCGGGGCATTTTGTATCATGTCGTCCGTGATATCTTTGTCATTGTTTCAGAGCGAATAAAGGCTACTTACTGACTAGAAACACCATAAAATGCTCTAGCATCATCCTGGCCATTTGTATTCAGATCAGCCTGAAAAATAAAAGGAAAGGCAATTTACAAAACTCGTACTTATACATAAATGCACATTTGGACACACAGACAGATGAGAAATTGAGCACCAAAGGTGAGGATAGAGATGCTGTCCCTTTAGGGTTTCTTGCACCTGCAATATATGAGGACAGTGTGTGAGAGGGAGGGAGAGAAAGAGAACTGTGATGGAACGGCCATGCAACGGGGGATGACAGGGGACAGCTGGGGATGTGTGCGTGAAGTGAGAAGGGGAAGACTTGCGACAAAGTGGGGAAGACAAATGTGAAACTGTTACCTTCAAAAAAGAAATGACAAAGAACTGTGATGAGCGGGAGTTGTGCAGGAGGAGACATGGTTGCCTACCCAAGGGTGTCAAAATAGACATTGAAACTATGTTATGTTCATTTGTACATAACGAATATTTATAGATTCTCTACAAGAGTAAACAATGTTTGCCTCTATCAAAACTGATGAGAGTCAACCAGGTTGAAATCAGGATGTTCACTAAATACAACAAAATATGATTCAATTTCTTGGGGTTAAAAAAGAGAAATTGATTTACTGTCTGAAGTAAAAGTTACAAGGTGGCAATTACAAGAATATTTATTTCTAAAAGGAAATTGTACGAATATACACACACACACACACAATATTTTTAAAAGGTAATTAGTAATCTTAAACAAAGCCTAGTTAAGAAATAGAAACAGCTGTAACTTGATTTGTCATTTGTTTATATAGAAATAATAAAACTGGACTGAATTTATCATTTACTGATTCAAATATTCAATTTATTATTTTGTTTCCTTTCCTAATTTATAAATATATATGAATAACCCCTATTTTGCAGAAAAAAAGTGTAGGTGGTTAGCTAACCACCAACACTTTTTTCTGCAAAATAGGGGTAGTGTATCCTGTTCAGGCTATATTATTAGCATTGTCCTGCGTTTGAGAATTTAAAAATCACTTCTTTAACTTTCTAAGACATCTCAACGCTTCTAAAAGCAACCTTCGTTTGTTTGTTTACATTTGTCATAATTTGAATTTAATATATAAATAAATTAAGAAATGGAGTTAAATGCAGACGTTATTCAAATCTTTATACTTCCGACATATGTTTCAAAGAAAACATTGATATTATTCCGGAGAGAATAAAATGATGAAAAATAATGCAATCATCTCGTCAGTAAAAAAAGAGAAACAACACACATCAAGAAGCCATTTTAACCGAATGTGATTACCACGTATATGATGAAGGGAACACTGGCAAGTTATTTTTTAAAAAAACTGTTAATAGATTTATATGTATGTATGTATGTATGTATGAACATGCTTAGTAGCTTACAAAGTGTGTCAACTACACACACACGTGACGATATATACATGTATGTATGGAAATATATATAATATAGAGAAATAAAGAAAAGCAACAGACTTACCCAAAATTTAACTAAGAAAAATGCTGCTTGAGGACCTTTATCATACAATTCCTTTAAACCACCTTTCTTTTCAGGGAATTTATCATATATTTGTTTGATATCAACAGCCTAAAGATGGAAGAGAAATAAAAAGGAATTAAATCCCATAGGCATAAATAATATTTCTTATGCATTTAACATTATTACATTGACATGAACATCACTAACAACACCAAAATTATCTCATAAACATCTTCCTTCACCCTCACCAAATCTGTAAACCCAAATTCACATTAGTTCCTTAGTTTTGTAGCTTTAGTCTAAATTTATTTCAATCTGAACCTAATAATTTCTTCTTTGTGGTTGGTAACCATCTGAAAACATTTTCAACATCTGGTTTTTGGGGAGCTTTTAGTAGGGTTTTGATATAGTTTTTGACTGTTTTTACCTAAATTTGAAATAATATCATTGGGCATTACTGATTCCAAAATCTATCAATAGTCCTTAATAAGTTTGTTTGCCTTTGTTTCTATTGATTTCGAAAATAATGAAGAATTTAGTAAAACAACTTTGTCGTTATAAACAGGTAACTAGAACTTAAATAAAATAAAATTTTGATGGAAGGTTTGAATTTAGATAATTTTAAAACAGAAAATTTGTATCTTAAAAAGAAGGGCAGTCTCAGAAAGGCTGGTATCAAAAAGGTCGATTCTATTCAAATTGTCATAAAAAAGGCACAAGATTCCTGGAAATTACGCCAATTTCAGGTTATCTTGGAGATGTTTCTCATTACCTAATTAATGGCCAAGAAATGAAATGGAACTCACTTCTACAAGACAATGAAATACATGAAATGATTCGAACAGAGCACTGCACCAACAAATGGTACTTATTTATAGTTTTGTGGACTCACAGAAAACTAAGAGACTTAGCCAAAGACACAATTTAGGAATGGTAAAAGGATAGAAATTGTTGATCTGCAATTCTAATAATCTCACAACTTAGCCAACTATGATTCACTTTATTTTTTGGAAATTCTTAAAAAAAAATTTAATAATCCATTTTTGAATAACAGAGCAGAATGTAAAGCTGCAGTTGCAGGGTCACCTTCCTAGTGTTGGTGGCATGGAAGACACAAAAAAAAAGCACCAGTCCATTCAGTAAAGTGGTTGGTAATAATAATAATAATAATAATAAGGGTATCCAACCACAGAAACCAAACCAAAAATAAAACAACTGGAGTCTATTGAATCGTGTCAAACTGTCCAACTCATGGAACAGGAATGTTTGTTGGTGTTGATGATGATGATGACGGTGGTGGTGTTGGTGATGATGATGATGATGATGATGATGATGAGAGCAAAATATTTAACAAGGAGTAAATCTACTCACCTCCAGTAAAGGATCCGAATAGCTGGCATTTGATTCTATGTGTACAAATAAATGTTTGTGATACTGAATTAAGAAAGAAAGAGAGAAAAGTAAAACAATATTATCAAGTTTGCCAAATAAAAATAATTTATTTTACAGGAGAGAGAAGAAGAAGAAGAAGAAAAAAGTCCCCTCAAATCAGTGGAAATAACTTACTGAATCTGGCTCCCGATGATGTTCCAAGAAAGCAGAGAACTCAACCAAACGTAATTTCGGACCAGCAATTGACCGACCTTGCCAAGGTGGACTTACTTCATTGTGTGATGTGTTGGGTTTTGTATCTAAGCCATAAGGTGGAGTGGCAAACGGTTTCACACTGGAGGAGACAAAATTTAAAAAATGCTTTATTATTATATTGAAATAGTGCAAAGTGTGAGGTTTTATGAATTTTTAAAATTATTTTTGGTGGTGGTGGTGGTGGTGGGGTTTATTTTATTTAGAATGTGCAGTTCTGCTATCTAAGTGCCTGCCTGTGTGATTTCCAGTATAAATAAATTAGCTATTATCATTATTATTATTATTCAGATGGTAAGCTAGCAAAATTGTTAACTGGTGGAAATACTTTGTGGTATTTCGTCTGCCGTTAGGGTTTGAGTTCAAATTCCACTGAGGTTGACTTTGCCTTTCATCTTTTCGGGGGTCGGTAAAATTAGTACCAGTTACGTACTGGGGTCAATGCAATTGACTTAATCCCTTCTCCCAAAATTTGAGGCCTTGTGCTTCTAGTTGAAAGGATTATTATTATTATTATTGAGGCAGCAAGTTGGCAGAAATGTTAGCATGCCGGGCGAAATGTTTAGTGGTATTTCGTCTGTTGCTATGTTCTGAGTTCAAATTCAACCGAGGTCGACTTTGACATTCATCCTTTCGGGATCGGTAAAATAAGTACCGGCTGAATACTGGGGTCAATGTAATCAACTCTCCCCCTCCCACCAAATTTCAGGCCTTGTGCCTATAGTAGGAAGGATTATTATTATAATCATCCTCATCCTCATTATATCAATGGCTATTTTTCTATTGAAATAATCTGTCTTTATTACAATTAATTTTAAAAATAATTAAGAATCTAGTAATTATTAAGCTGGTGTATGAAACTTAAAATGAATATGAAATTTTAATGGTGGATTTTAATTTAGTTTAAAACTGGAAGTAATTTTGGAAGTCTACTTTTGCCACCCTGGGATAATAGAAAATATGGCAGACATACAATGATTATAATTGAACTTTTATCAAATTTCTTGCTGTTCATATGAAATAATGAAATAGATTTTTAAAAGAAAAATATTCATTACATTAATATAAAATAAAAAACAAATTTCTCATTTGTATATTTACAACAAATTATTATTTTCCTTAATTTTATCAACATAATTGCAATCCACACCATCAAAAAAAGAAAAAAAAAAAAAACTTCAAAATTCATAAAAAATTTTTTCAGAAAGTTATGACACTCATTCTGCCCCTTTTTATGTTAACTCTCTCTCTCTCTCTCTCTCTCTGCTTCTCTTTTGCTTTTTTTTTTCTTTCTCTCTCTCTCTGTTTCTCTTTTGCTTTTTTTCTTTCTTTCTCTCTCTCTCTGTTTCTCTTTTGCTTTTTTTTTCTTTCTCCCTCTCTCTGTTTCTCTTTTGCTTTTTCTCTCTCTCTGTTTCTCTTTTGCGTTTTTTTTTCTTTCTCTCTCTCTGTTTCTCTTTTGCTTTTTCTCTCTCTCTCTGTTTCTCTTTTGCTTTTTTTTTTCTCTCTCTCTCTCTTTCTATGACTGGAGAAATCAACCAACCAACATTTTATACTGGCTTTTATCAAAGGGACATTTAAAATACGATCCTAATTTTCAACATAGTTACAGTAAAAGAGAGAAAATTAAATCCATGTTTCAATATAGTTAGTCTTTTGTTCATTAATTAAAAGATGGAAATTTCCAAATCATTCTTATACTGAAGATAAACCAGAAGAGGAACAGATATAATCCTGATGGTTGCAACGAAGGAAATCTAAACTAGAGAAATGCGAACAGAGATAAGGAGAGTAGAGGACATTATGGAAGAATAGGAACTGTTTTGTGAGCATATTTCTGCTGAAATATATTGTCTTTGTTCCAATTAATTTAGAAAATAATGAAGCGTTTGATTAAAATATCTTTGTCATCGTGTCTGGAACATAAACATGAAAGTTTGATGGACAAAGTTTTAATTTTTGATCATTTTAAATCAGGAAATTTCTATAATTAACAGCAGCATCAGCAGTCTCAAGCCAGTTTTGGATACCAAAACAGTGAACTCTGACCAAAATAGCTTCAACACATTGATTCTATTTGACAGGAATGTAATGTTAATGAGATGACTATTGAAACAGAAGAGACACAACATTAGGGAAGTACTTACTCTGGTGTTTGGGGTGGCATTCCTGGTCCCCAGAACTGGAAGAGAAACAAAAACATTTAATATGACAGCTAATATATAAGACTGACATGGTGGCGTGTATAGTCAGATAGTCTTTTACACACACACACACACATCAACAAATCTGATGAATGAAATGCCCTAAACTATTTAATTCTGATGCAACCCTTTAGCATTTAAACAAAACATTTAAAATATTTTATGCTTTTTTTTAATGCTCAAACTGGTCAGATTCAGCCTCTCACACCTGCCTTACAATGTCATTTTAAAATAAACAATTACATCCTTGAAATCTCAATGCTACAAGATAATAGCTGATTAATTCAAAACAATTTGAATACCTAAGAAGCCTCCCATTTAATAAAGTCAGATGAATGCTAGAGTTAAACACCACAAACTTTTTCCTTGACCAAACGTATTAAATTGCTGCGATTTGTCTTTTGTTTTCAATAAACTGAAAGAAAACACTCCTTCAACATTTAAGGGAAGAGTACCTTTTGTAATAACAAAGCTTCAAACATTTGTAGAACTTCATTAAAAGCCAAGAATTGTTAATTACAGATATATTTTTATTATATTTTGAAATTGTAAACCAATGTGACATTTTAAGATGGAAGTCAATTTCTGATGAAATGTGCAGCCAAGTATTGCATACAATATTATTATTATTATTATTATTATTATTATTATTATTATTATTATATTTTACTTCTCAGAGCTCTCAGTTTCCCTTATTCTAGTTAATTCTGTAAAAGCAAGCAGCAACCTGGTGTGAAAGGTCTCACAGAGTCTCTTTCCACAACACCCAAGTACCAACTCGCTGTCCCCAAACAGAGCAGTTTTTAGAGCATGTTCTACCCTCACGTCAATCCCAATTTCTCAAACATTGTTGTTACTCCTCCCACTACAGGGAGGACCCTTACTCTCTTCATTACCCACATTCTTGCAATTTTGTCTTTTACTAACTTGTAACACTGTTGTTGTTGTTCAGGCCTTGTGCTTTTAGTAGAAAGGCTTATCATCATTATTAAGACAGTGAGCTGACAGAATTGTTAGTGCGTCAGACAAAATGCTTAGCAGTATTCCTTCCACTTCTTTACATTCTGAATTCCATTCTCACAGCCATAACTTTCATCCTTTCAAAGTTTATAAAATAACATTCAGGTGCTGCGGTCAATGATGTAATTGACTGAGCCCTTCCCTCATCATCATCATCATCATCATCATCATTAATTATTATTAAGGTGGGAAGCTGGCACAAATCATTGAAACACCAGCAATTTTTAGCAGTGTTTTGTCCACCTTCACATTCTGAGTTCAAATGTCACCTAAGCCAATTTTGCTTTAGGGGTTGTTCAATAAAATAAGGACCAGTCAAGCACTGGAGTCAATGTAATCAGCTAGCCCCCTCACCACCACCCAACTCCTGTAAAATTCCTTGTGCCCATTGTGGAAATTATTACTCTTTTTTTTTCTGTTTTTTTTTAACTCAGGTTTTTTTGTTGGGGCTCTTGGAATGCATAAGTAGCGGGTTTGCAACCTGCGGCCTACGGTACCTCGCTATTTGTTCTCTTCAATTTATTATTATTATTATTATTATTATTATTATTATTATTATTATTATTATTATTATTATTAAGGTGGTGAGCTTGCAAGATCATTAGCACAGTGGGCATTCCATCTGTCTTTACGTTCTGAGTTCAAATTCTGTCAAAGTCAACTTTGCCTTTTCGGGATTGCTAAAATAAGTACTAGATGAGTATCGGGGGCGATGTAATCAACATAACCCCTCCCCCAAACTTGCTGGCTTTGTGCCAAAATTCGAAACCATTATTATTGTTGTTGTTATGAATCCACACACAGAAGCAGCCGCTGTGAGATTTAATACTTCTCCAGAGACTCAGTCCATTTCATCCCAACATAATCAACAGAATTCATATAAATATGTTATTCTAAACACCACAATTGTTCAAAATTAAAACAAATTAAATAAAAATATTCTCTTCCTTCCCAACAACATTTTTGTTCAGTCACATTAAAAAAAGTGTAATTTAGCCTCAATTTTAATATCCCATTGTTCACTCTGTCTCTTATCTCTATTGTGTTTCCACCTGTTGTCATAAATTCATCTTCAACAATGGAAAGAAAAAGACGATTTCCCATAATCCATCCAACATGTCTGCAAAATCAATGAATACCTGACTCACTGAAATTAAATCCACGTTAAATCCACGTTAAGAGACGCAACAGACCTGGGTATATCGTGGCACTCCGTCGGTCACGATAATGAGGGTCCCAGTTGATCCAATCGACGGAACAGCCTGCTCATGAAATTAACGTGCAAGTGGCTGAGTACTCCACAGACACGTGTACCCTTAATGTAATTGTTGGGGAGATTCAGCGTGACAGAGTGTGACAAGGCTGGCCCTTTGAAATACAGGTACAACAGAAACAGGAAGGAGAGAAAATTGTGGTGAAAGAGTACAGCAGGGTTTGCCACCACCCCCTGCCAGAGCCTCGGGGAGCTTTTGGTGTCTTCACTGAATAAGCACTCACAATGCCTGGTCTGCGAATCAAAGCCACGATCCTATGACCGTGAGTTTGCTGCCCTAACCACTGAGCCATTGTGCCTCCACAGACCTAGGTATAATATCTATGTTGATATATGGGAGACCAAGTTTAAAAAAGGGTTGATTGAGAATGAGGTAATATTTCTAAATCATAGTGATTCAAGGTAGTCCCTGAAGCTTGGTTATCACTGTAGTTTCTAATTTGTCACCCCCCCACCCACCCACCCCCGCACTGATGGTTAGAGTGTCAGGCTCACAATCATGAAGTAGAGAGTTCGATTCCTGGACTGGGCTCTGTGTTGTGTTCTTGACTAAGATACTTTAATTCACGTTGCTCCAGTTCACTCAGCTGTAGAAATGAGTTGTAGTAATGTCACAGGTGCCAAGCTGTATCGGCCCCTTTGCCCATCCCTTGGATAACACCGGTGGTGTGGAATGGGGAGGCCGCTATGCATGGGTGACTGCTGGTCTTCCACAAACAACATTGCCCAGACTTGTGCCTGGGAGGGTAACTTCCTAGGTGCAATCACATGGTCAGTCATGACTGAAGAAGGTCTTTATTTTTTTTTAAACCTGACCCCAAAATAGTCAGTTAGATCCCTCATGTTTGGTCCCAATGCATGGCACCTTAGACAGGTATCTCCTACCAGAACTCTAAACCAACTAAGACTTTTTGAGTGGATTTGGTGGATGGAAACTGAGAGTGGCCCCTTGCATGTGCATGTATATGTGCGTGTACACACACACACACATTTCTGTCTCCTTATCTTAACATGTAATGGTTGTAAATGAATGTCATTCAATTCCAGTCTTCTGCAAAAGCATGTCTGGCCATGGGAAAATATTACCTTAGACATATATTAGACATAGAGAAAGAGGTGGGGGCTTAGCTACAAGGACATCTGTCCATAGAAAATCTGTTTGACCCATGCAAGCATGGAGAAGGGTGCATTAAAATGATGTTGTTGTTATCCATCTATAAATATGTCTGTCTGTGTGTATGACTAACCTGACCAACTGATGAATTCAGAAGTCACCACGAGACACTCCATCCTTTCCCCTTAATAATCAACATAATCCCCATTATTCTTGTTATGTTAAGGGAGCTGAGTCAACAAGTCTGTAAACCCTAAAACCTGATCAGTGTGATGGCTTATTGCCAAAAATCCCTACGGATGGTTCAGAAGCTTGCTTTGCAACCATATGCTTTAAGTTCACTCCCACTGCATTTGTCCTTGGGGGAGGGGGGAGTGTTTTCTACAATAGTCCCCGGCCAGTCAATGCCTTCAGACTGGATTTGGTTGAAAAACTATGTGGAAGTTCATTGTGTGTATAGATATATCTGTGTGTGCATGTGTTTGTGCCCCCCCCACTAGTGTTGGTTTGTTTACATCCTTATAATGCAGCAGTTTGGCAATAAGTCCCAGGGTTGATTTGTTTGACTAAACCTTTCAAAGCAACGCTCCAGCATGGCCAGTTCAAAAAAAGAAAAAAGACTGAAACAAGACAAAAGACATATTTAGAGAGAGAGAGAGAGAGAGAGAGAGAGAGAGAGAGAGAGGGAGAGTCTCTCCTCTCAATATTATTTCAAGAGCCCTGGCCAGGGAAACAAGCGGAGGGATATACTTACAGCTGCGGGGGCAGCAGAATATGTCGGCCTGACTGGAGACATTCCTGATGGTAATCCACCCAATCCGGATGCGACAGCCTTGTTGTGGATGGCACTGGCTGAGACAATCTGTGCAGATGACATTGAAGCCATACTTTGAAGTGCTTTGTCTTTGGCAGCTTGATCCTAAAGAGGAAACGGTGCAAATTAGTAACAAACAACAAAAAATCATTTGTGTCTTGGTTCGGTAAAAGGAAACAATCCTATGACTTCACATTAGGCCAAGGTGGGTCACACATGATCCCTAGTCACAATTTTGTATTGGTTCTCCATCGAAATAGGAACAGATGCCAAAAGAACAAAAGATATTTACTCTCTATTTTACCAATCTTTGATAAACTTAAATTAATTTAAAATACTATTTCTTTTCTTATCTTTGTGATGGTTAAAAATTTCTCTAATTACTAAATTTAACCTAAATCTAAAATATAACAAAAATGCTTTGTAATTTTAGCTATAAAGCACAAGCCACAAAACTGAACTGGAGGCTTTCAAAATTACAATTTCATTTAAAAATGATTAAATTGTTTCACTAGCTTAATTATTTCCAGTTCTAAATATTATTTAATTATCAATTCTTTCTTTTTATAAACATATTTCATTATGGCTTAATAATAAAGCGATTTGACAAGAAAGGAACTTTCCAAAAGCAGTAAAATAAAATTTTATACAAAGATGATCCTAATGTAAGTATATCTATGCATGTAACCAAAACCAAAACAATCTTTTGGATAAATAGAAAATGATAAAATTTTTTATATATTCTCATAAAAATGTGTTTATTCCTCATTTGAACACCATCTTTGCTCAAAGCTCACAGCTTTCATCCACTATGACCAACTTCTCTCCTACTTTGTAGTCTCCAGTGATAATTGACAATTCAAACTAGAAAAGAAACATCCCAATTAACTAACTTCTACTTAAATTCTCATCTAAGTATATCTAACCAAAACATTTAGGCAATTTTTGTATCTATCTAAAATGGTGGTAAAATCTTTGAATATATTGAAATAAAAACTGTTGTATTTCTCGTTCATTTTCCATATCATCTTGATTGAAAACACAGAGATTACTTTCTACAGCTTTCATTCACTGTAATTGCTTATCCTACTTCATCCTTGTCTCTCATTAGCAGCTTCTTTGCCACTTCTACCCACAAGTCCTAACTTTCTCTACAACCACAGAACAGTACTTACATAATCCATTATTTTATAATTTTCAATTTTAAATAAATATTTAAAAGGTTTTACATGTTTTTTTCATTCACCTTTTATATTTTACAAATTTTAATCTTCCTTTAAAAATTAAGAAGACAAACTGGATGTTGTCAGTCTCCACATACAAAAACACAATTACAATGTCTGTGCAACTCAAAGGCCAAGGCTGCCTTTGACTTTTCCAATCCAAAACGTTTTTAAACCAACTTCTATCCCAGTGCTTCTCACCTGATCCAAAACCTGGATTCTTTTAGATGGCCGCACCAAAACCAGTAAAGCACAAGCCATTTAAAGAAAAGTTTATTACATTTAGAGAGGGAAGACAGTTGAAAGGATGCTTGAGTCCCTGGGAGCCGCATGTGGTCAAGAACTACTGTTCTAAATGTTGTTGTCTATCAATTTATCTTCGTCCAACTCCACAGTTGAAAGTCAAATATTTTCACGTCTCAAAGTTTCTTATTTGATGTAAACTATATTGTGCGTAAATAAATGTATTTAATAATATTCTTTGTATATTAATTTGCCTAACTTGCTCATCCTTACATTGACTCCTCTACCTGCTCAAGTTCAAATCTCTTGAGCACTACAAAGTGTATTCTATACAGAGAATACCTCTAATCTCTAATCTATTAACCATATGAATGTGTATATATATATATATATATATATATATATATATATATATATATCCATCCATCCATTGTCGTCATCATCAAATATCTGTTTTTCTATGCTGATATGTGTTGGACAGTTTGACAGGAGACAGTGACTTAGAATACTGCTCCAAGCCCCACAGTGTGTTTTGGTAAGGTTTCTAAAGTTGGATGCCAAGCATTTTACAAATTGTACTGAATGCTTTTTATGTGGCACCAGCACCAGTGAGATCACCAAGTTAATTTGCAAGACAAGAGCCCCTCAATAGGGGAGTAGTATAATTCTTTGCTCTAAAGCTTAATTCTATTGAGTTTTAACAACTGGTTATTAGAATCACTAGAACCAAAGTGAAATCATAATATTATACATACATATATACATATACATTTACACAGGTTGGGAGAAAAACCAGTTGGGTAGTGGTGCTTCTCCTGGCAACACTAAGGAAACAGAAGACATACAATGACAGGCAGAATGTTAAGATGAGCAAAATAGTTTTTTTTTTTCCTTTCTATTTTACTTTAAATGCATTTTCCTTTTCTCCAAATAAATATCAAATAAAATAACAAAACTGATTTGATTTGCAGAGGGAGGGGAAAAAACAACCAATATAATAAAACTGTAAGCTGATGAATTGTGTAATCAGTATGTGTGTGTGTGTGTGTGTGTGTGTGTTTTAACAAGGGAAACTGTGCGGTACCAAAGGATTCGCTCTCTCTCTGAATGTCCCATGCAACATTAGATGTGTGCCCTGAACATATGCATCTGCAACCCTGAAGCTCAAAGGGGTTGCAGTTATTGTAAAAACCCAGAAGAGCATCACCAACATCCCGAAAAGCAACTTACTTGGCCTCAAGTTTCTACTCACCAATTTTTTACAATGTAGCCTTCATGTACGCATCCATATTTCTATTTCAAGTCAAGGTAAATAGTTAAGGTGTTTAAGAATTATAATAGGATGAAAAGAGTTGAAAGAATTTATCAAACTGAATAAAATGTGTGCTGCTAACGACCTAGTTTATATTTATATATATATATATATATATATATATATATATATATAAGACGAGAGAATTTCTAGGAAATGGATATAGATTTTTGTTATAAAACTCACTATCATAATTTAACGTCCACCTTCCATGCTGGCAAGGGTGGGACGACTATATATATATATGAAATATGCATTACAGAAATAATAAATTTGAGGGTGAAACAAAATGATTTATTGGAGAAGTAAAGAAGAGTGTTATGTTGTTAAACATGTGTTAAAAACACTAAAAGATTATTCTGGAATAAGAGCTGAATGTATGAATGTAAAAGTTGCTGAAGCAGAATTGTTAAATGGAGATGTTAAAACCTTGATACACGAGCTACGAAGAGCTGATATCTTTACTACAGATATTGCAGTATCATATACTTAGATTGTATATGTGTGTATATATACATACTTCAGTCTATATGTATGGAAGTTAGGATCACAGGTAATATGGTAGAATGCCAGAAAGAACTGGAGAGATGTTTAGTTTGGTGGATTCTCATTCCCATTGAGTAGAGTGTGGTTAACTGTAAGGCGCCAAACAGGCAGAATTGTAAACACATTGGACAAAATGCTTGGTGCCATTTCTTCTGGCTCCCTGTTTTGAATTCAAATCTTGCTAAGGTCAACTTGGCCTTTCATCTCTTCCCCTCAATATTACTGGCCTTGTACCCTGCAACCACTAGCGTAGCTGGGGAGCACTTTTGGGTCTGCTGTAGGCAATATGTGTTTTTTGTGGGGTGCAAGGGGGCACACACTCTAACTACGCCAGTGCCTGCAACAGACTGGCATCCAATTCAGGAGGAATGTTGGATCTGTCACATATATGCCACGGGAACCAGGTGACTTTAAGAGTCCTAGGGTTAAATTAAAAAAACAAAATAAGGGCTAACTGCACTTCGTTAGTATAGCAGAGTCATTAATTGTAGTAACAAGACTCAAATCTAACAAAGATATACAATTGGTAACTGGTGATGGATTACTTTAAGTGAAACCATGCAGATATTGGAGGAGATTTGACTGAAGTTACCACTTGGGATATCGTGTGACTGGCAATTCAGAAGTACCAGGCATTAATAACAACAAATCCAGTTCAAGAAACATAGGAACAAATATTGTGGCTTTAAAAAAAACAGAGTGGGGGGGGGGGGTGCTGATAGCAGAAGTAAATTGAAGCTTTAGAAAAAAAAAGAAAGAAAAGAAAAACCTCAAATAATATTTTTTAATAAAATTCAGAAAAGATTTACTAAAATAAAAGTGTGGAGAATAAAATGGAGAGAAGCTCTTTCAATCCCTACCAAAAATCAAAATGGAAAGTGGATGGTGATGCAAAGCTTCTAATCATCATTGTCTGCATTATTTTGATGTCTTCTTTTCCATGGGCCAAATGAAATTCATTGAGGCAGATTTGTTTATGGTTGGGTGCTCCACCTGTCATTAACTTTCACCTGTTTCTAAGTAAGGTAAGGCTTCCCCATGGCCAGACATGTTCTCACAGAACATTACAAGTGAATGACATTGCTTCTAGGACAGCAACACTCATTTACAACTATTGTGATGTTGAGACAAAAACAAACACACTCACACACACAAGTACTTAACAAGACACATAACAATAACACGTGCACCCCCCCCCCACCTTTATTGTGATGTAATTAATATATATAACAAAATTTTGTTTTCATATTCAGTTTACAAGATTATTGATCTCAACTAGAGTATTCAAACAGATCTTGGGAGGGTCCATGTTTCCAATAATAAACACATGCATTATTTCTATCATCATCATCATTCAATTGGTTGATGTAACTGACTTACCCCTCCCCCCCCAAAAAAACTTGTTAGCCTTCAGCCAAAATTTGAAATCATTCATTATTAGTCATTTAACCAACTAAGTTTATCAAAGTCCTTTCATCACTTCATTAATGCCAAGCCGTTTCTATTCCAGATCTTGAGTAGACCCCCCCCCCCCAAAAAAAAAACACACACACAAACACATCTCTCCGAACTGGAGTAGAAATGGCATTGATCAGGTTGCCAATGATGATGAAATGATGACTTTGACAAACTTGGCTGATTGAACGATCAATCAAACATTCAATTAGTTAACTGGTTAAATGTTTAACAAGTTGACAAATGATAATGATAATAATAATAATAATAATAATAATAATAATAATAATAATAATAAAGCAAGTGAACTAGAACCAGTGCATGTATTTATTATTGGCATCACGACCGTTCCAAAATACAAGCAAATCCGAAGTCCCTGCATCCACGGATTTATCTTAATAGTTACTATTATTGCATGCAATGGTACCATTACGTTAATGGATGGACTGTACTCTAAATAAAATAGAATTACATTGGTGATATCAGTCAGAGCTAGAAGCCACCAGAACACTTTGTTAAGAAAAACAGAAGAAGGACTTTAGAAAGAATTTCCCAACACCAACAACACCAACAATGATAAATACTTACTTGAACTTTAAACTGTGCTTGGATCTCTTTTGCTTTTCTTCGAGCTAGGACTTGTATATGACTTGATACTTGTTTCCGTGTACGCGTTTTACCTGTACGCAATTTGATGTAACGTGCTATTAATTCGTTTCGGCCTAAAACAGAAGACAAACACAAAAATCAGATTAAAATATATTTTTTATTCGATAAAAACAGAAATGAAACAGGTAAGTTTAGTTTTATCAGAAAGAAACCAAGTCATGTATTTTTGTTGCTTTTATGGAAGAAGTGATGAAAATAGTTGAATGATATCTTATTTGTGTGCGTGTGTCCACACACACACACACACACACACACACACACTCACTAATGTTACGAGTTTAGTCAGTTGGTGAAAGTAAATAGGATGATAAAACTAACTTTTGGCAGCAGATCAACCAACAGCTTAAAGTAAATATTGGTATTCATGAAAGAGTTTTACCGAAGGAAGAGGGGGAGGTTTTTTTTTCTTTTTTTCAAAGTAAGGAGGATATGTTTGTGTATCTATCCATACTTCCATACATGCACACATCACCATCACCATCATCATTTCTTTTTTAAATGTTCACTTTTTCATATTTGCATGGGTTGGACAGAGATAACTGAGGCTGATTTTATGCAGCCAGATGCCTTTTCTGTCACCAACCTTCACCAGTTTCCAACCAAGTAATATTTCCTCCATGGCCAAACATGTTTCTGTAGAATATTGGAAATGAATGACACTGCTTGTATGATAGTGACACTCATTTACAACCATCCCATGTTATCATGACAAGGAGACACACACACACACACAGTTAGCTTCTTCCACTCCCAATGCTTTGGTCTGCCCAAGGCTATAACTGAAGAGATTCGCTCATTTAATGTTCATTTTCCATGCTGGCATCAGTTGGAGTGTGTGTGTTAACAACGTAACAAATGGTTTTATGCGAAGACATCTTCGCAATTGTTCAAGTGTACCACATGAAAGTGTTGGTACTTATTTTCTATTCTGGATGAGAACATGAGACTGACACAAATCATGAAAGGTAACTTATAAGAATATCTTAAGAGAGTGTGTGTATATATAAATATATACATATATATATATATATATATATATATATATATATATATATATAGGGAGAATTCACAAAAGAACAAAAGATGAAGACAGGTGGTGTAGACAACAAACAGATATATTAGTTTAATGCTTGGGAAGTGAAAATGTCTTTAATGTTTTGAGCCTACGCTCTTCCACAGAAAGAAACACAGAAAGAAACAAGGAGAGAAAAAAAACGTGTGTAGTGGTTAGCGATCTATCAATGAGAGGGTGCTTAAAAGTTCCTGGCTTTAAGGATATTGTGAAAGGCAAGGCTTGAAGGCTCAAGCTTCCAAGTTACAGGCTTGGAAAAACTTAAGAACTGCTGGAATAAGTGTGTGAAAAGGAGAGGGGAATATATTAAATAAAATCATAATTAGTTAATTAATCCTCCTGTATTTTCTTTTACCCAAAGCCAGGGACGTTTCAACACCCTGGTGTGTGTGTGTGTAAGTGTGTGTGTGTGTGTGTGTGTGTGTGTGTGTGTGTGTGTGATGATGATGATAAAGTTGCTTGGTAAAGGTTGTTCCAGGGCTAAGAATCAAAAGAAATGACGACATTACAGTGTAACCAATTTAGTATTCCATGGGTGTTAATGACTTCAATGTAATCATTTCACAGGCAGAAGCCATGTGATATGTGGCTGGGGTAATGAACCAGAGGGACAGTTTCTTCGTTGGAATTCTACACAATCTGTTGGTCGATTTCCACAAGGTTCTGCTAGAAGACTTTAGTTCAATGAACCATGTTGTGAGGTCAAGTATTGACCTTTGTCACTTCAAACATACACCTTTTAATCATGTCCTTATAATCAAGGCTGTGGAGTCAAAACAAAAAACTTTGACTCCAGACTCCTCTACTATTGGCACTTCCGACTCCGACTCCTCTTTATGTAATTAAGTAGTTGTGATCTACATATCTTATAAAGCATATGCATACATTTATACTTTATACATTATCTAAAAATGTACTTAACGAGACACATAATAATAATAATAACAATAATAATATCTGACACCCCACCCCCACCCCCTTCATAGTGACATGGTTGTGGTGGTTCAGGTTGTGCAATGCCTCATAGAAATGAACTGCAAACATCTTCCAAGAGTTTTTAGTGTTTTACATGATAGCAATAGTTCTTTATGTATAAAAGCACATGATAATAGTCCTCTTAGTATCTGAAGCTGAAGAGAATTAATGAGTTTGAAATACAGCCATCAGTTAAAAAGAGGCTGCTCTGAGCTGATTATGGCGATTAAGACTTTTTGCCTTAAACGAGTATTTTTTGTTTTTCATAACAAACTACAGTGAAAAGCTTTTATAGTTTTTAAATAATATCTGAAACATATTTGGTCTGAAGTGCAATATCTGTTTCATTCATGTAAACAATTTACTTGTGGTTGAATAGTGATATGATAGAGACTATTTCCACAAAATGGTTTACCATAAAGGTGGAAAAGCATAAATTCCACATCTTGTTCATTCTTTAATTGTAATTAACAGTTGCTTCATTAAGATTAAACAACTCCAAATATATAATGACATAACTGTAATACATGGTTCATCGTCATCTTTTAATGTCTGTTGTCCATGCTGGTATTGGTTGGACAGTTTGATCAGGGCTGGTAAGCTGAGGGGCCGCACCAGACTCCAGTCTGATTTGGCATAGTTTCTACAACTTGACACCCTTCCTAACGCCAACCACTCCAAGAGTGTAATGGGTGCTTTTACGTGCCACTGGCATGACACCAGCATCTGCAACAACAACAACAATTTCACTTGGTTTGATGGATCTTCCTTCTCAAGTATGGCATATTGCCAAAAGTCTCAGTCATTTGTCATCAGGAATGTTAATCAGAAAATTGTAACTGGTTTAATTAAAAATATGCATATAATTGTTAAACACCAACATATTGTAGATTGGGCTGACCATTGTTCCAACGTAATGCAACCACAGAAGACATGCTGATAGCGTTATAAAAATTGCAATTTGCCACAGAAAAATATAAGAGAATTACTGCAAGAAATTATGAACCCCTTCCAGTGGTGAAAATGGTAGAGAAGTGGTGAAAAAAAAAAGAGGAATAAATTCAGCAAGTAGTGTAATCAAAATACAGCTTTTACATAAACCAACAAAAAAAGAAAAAAAAAGAAAAAAGAAAAAAAAAAAAGATGAGTAAAACTAGAAGAGAGGCCAAATTTAATAGTAAAAACTAAACAAATAATCTTTGCAAGTAAACTGCAAAAAGAAGCATGATGATTTCTCTGGAATTGGGGATTGGTAATCCATATTTACAAAAAGAATAGATTAGCCCTTTTGATACCAACCCGGCTGAAACCAGCTCTGGGCTCTGTAGTAGAAATGTCTTGTTTACAAAAGTCCTGAATTAAAATCTTCCACCAAACCTCAATCACAATTTATGTTCGTAACACTAGCTTAATGATAACGAAGTTATTTTAGTAAATGCTTTGTTATATTTAAAATTAATTGAAAGAAACACAGAGCATCTCAACAGAAATATGGTAACAAAAGGGCTAACACAGTGTGGGTTAACAGTGTGAATTAGCACTAAAAATACATGTGATATTTTTTTCTAAACACCAGATTATCAATGACAGAAATATATTTTTATATTCTTAAATAGGATAAGAAAAAGGGGTTAAAAACAAAAACATAAGTAATACCAGGAAGATTACATACAATTACAATGCCTCGATGCATCTTATATACAAAGTTTCCAACAGTTACATGTACAAAAAATGGAATGACAATGAACGAATGGTACTTTCACAGCATGAGATCATGGGGTAACACCATTTGATCACATCAATATGTCTACAATGGCTCAGATTTAACGACAGGTCAAAAATATTCAGGAAAAGATTCAAATGGCAAGCATGGCTGTGTTGTTAAGAAGCTTAATTATATGGGAACAGATGAAGGTTGGTGACAGGAAGGGTATCCAGCTGTAGAAAATCTACCTCCATAAATTCCGTCTGACCCATGCAAGCATGGAAAAGTGGACATAAAAACAATGAAGATAATGATTAATATATTAACATAACAGTGACCCATCCACAATGTAGTGGTGCTCAACCCTTGCCCCTTTCATATCAGCCTGTCTCAGCAGATCATTTTAAACTGTTCAGCGTAACATGCTATATCAGTTGAACAGACTTCTTCCTCACAGGACAAACAGACAGACATATCAACACATACTGTGAAAGGAATAAAAGAGAGTCTACTTCTGGAGTGAGTGCACTGGCTGAATAAAAAAACTAAGAAAATAAAAAGACATTAATCACCAGCTAATGTTGCTGCTGCTGCTGCTGCTGCTACTACTACTACTACTACTACTCTCTAATTCTGGCAAAAGGCCATCAATTTGGGGGAGGGGAGTTGATCACATCGACCCCAGAGGATGAAAGGTGAAGATGACTTCAGCAGGATTTGAACTCAGAACATAAAGAGATCATCATCATCATCATCATCATCGTTTAACGTCCGCTTTCCATGCTAGCATGGGTTGGACGATTTGACTGAGGACTGGTGAAACCGGATGGCAACACCAGGCTCCAGTCTGATTTGGCAGAGTTTCTACAGCTGGATGCCCTTCCTAACGCCAACCACTCAGAGAGTGTAGTGGGTGCTTTTACGTGTCACCCGCACGAAAACGGCCACGCTCGAAATGGTGTCTTTTATGTGCCACCCGCACAAGCCAGTCCAGGGGCACTGGAAATTTTGCAAAGCATTTTGTCTGGCTAACAATTCTGCCAGCTCAGCACCTTTTAATAATAATAACAATGATTTCTTTATTTCCTATTCAAGTCCAATTTATCAACACTTTTTTTTTTTTTTCTGGTCAGCTGATATGAAACAGTTGACACGTATTAAATACAAATGGTTTCCTCGTTTAAGTCCAACCCAAATGGTATATATATATATATATATATATATATATGTATATATGTAGCGAATGTTTGCAATGTTGTACAAATGAATGTAGCCTGTATAGAATAGTAAAACTATCTTCCTCTGTTGGTGTCCAACCTATTATATTAATATTAATAATAATAATAACAATAAAGTTATCTAGGCAAACCTGGAGATGTGTACAAAAGGACACTTGAAATCCATCATCCGAGAAAGCGAAGAAGCAAAAGAAATCGGCTCAGTTAAAAAGATTGGCTCAAAAGGCGAGAACAATTTTGAAGCGCCAGCACCACCCCTCTTTCTTTCATTACACCATAAGCAGGTGAGAGAATGAGTTGTGGGTTAACAAACTGAACTATCATAAAAAAAACCAACACCTCAATTCATTGAATGACTCATATACATATAAATATAAATAACATACATATCAGCTGTATATATATAAGATATATAAGGCAGCAATCATGAGAAAAACCTTACCTGAAGCAGCCAATTAGTCATTTCCCATGTGTAAAAAGCTTCACAAAGGTTACGCTTTATCCCCCACCCACCACCACCACCACCACCACCACCACCACTCTACTTCATTCTCCATATATATTGTCAGTGATTATAGCCTTGTTGGTAGCAGTGCTAATAGTAATAATAATAATAAGACGAAGACAAGAAAGGGCTGTTTTTGTGTTATCTAAAATTACTAATAGCAATGCTGACAGTTAATGGAGAAGATAGGCATAAAAATACAGTTATTTAGGACTTTTTATACAGTGTTAAATATAAGCTTTTGTAGTGTTTTATTTTGGTGGCTAGGATTACATGATCAGACACAAAGTACATTTCATACAGTTTCAGAAAACATATCATTAAGTGCATTATATTTGTGACGCTTGTTATAGGATATAATATTAATAAAACTCTTAACAATTCTGTCTCTTTCATACAGGCACATGCACTCCTGTACCTAACATCCTTCTCAGTATATGAGGCTCTGTATACGTATGCATGAATGTGTGTACGGATGGATACTTCATTTAAATGAACTGAGAAGCACTATATATACTCTGTTTAGTTACCATACACACGTGTCTGTGTGTACATATGTGTATATATATATATATATATATATATATATATATATATATATATATATATATATATATATATCATCATCATCGCTTAACGTCCATGGGTTGGACGGTTCGACTGGGTCTGGGAAGCCAGGAGGCTGTACCAGGCTCCAGTCTAATCTGGCAGTGTTTCTACAGCTGGATGCCCTTCCTAACACCAACCACTCTGAGTATATAGTGGGTGCTTTTTACGTGCCACCGGCACGAGGGTCACAACTACAATTTCCATTTGATTGTAATATATACACACACACACACACACATAAACGTGCATGTACATATATATATATATATATATATATATATATATACACAGACACACAATTAGATCAAACTGTACTTGACAATATCAAGTCGGCTATGTACAAGGATGGTTTTTGTATTTGTTTAGGCTTTAATTCAGTTAGATATTCCTTTCTATTTCTAAATGCAGAGTACAGGTTATTAATGCTGGAACTTGCTATTTACAAAACTGTTATTTTAACGCATTCCTTACTTTTTATAACAATGATAACTGGGGAAACAAAAGACTTCAAGCATTGCCTATTCCAGTAAATGTTTGACAAACACACTCATGATATTGAATAAACCAGTTTCGATTAAAAGAAAATTCCTAGTTTATAGGGTTCACACAAAACAGTGAGAAAGCATTCTTAATATGTCCTGGCAGAGTTGACCACAACTGTTTTCCATCATCAGAGAACACCTCTGCCAGTCATCTCTTCTCCCCGTCAGTGATCCATGTGGCTTTATGAAAATACATTGTCTGCCAGAATAAATATTCTCACTGCTCTGCATGCACCTCAAGAATTATTATTTGTTTGGCAGGCATCAGTAAACAATTTGTTTAATGAATTATATAAACGTGAAAAACATGTCTGGCCATGAGGAAATATTACCTTGCTTGGAAGACAGGCGAGGGTTGGTGATAGGAAGGGTATCCAGCCATAGCAAATTTAACTCCAATGAATTCCGTCTGACCCCATGCCAGCACAGAGAGGTAGACATTAAAATGCTGATGCCAATGATTATAAATTAAATAACAAACAACAAAAATAAAAAAGGAAAATAACACAAATGGGCCAATGGCATGAATTTAGATCAACAAATTAACTTTTTAATCATTAATAAGATTTTAAAGTTTTTCTAGTGACTGGGGTAGCAATGGAACGAAGCCAGATGGAGTGTTTTTACAGAATAAAGTGAAACTGTGTCAGATTGATTTTAGAATATTTTATAGAACTTGACGAGTTGTGTGTCAAGTTTTCTGTTTCATGTTAACTCATATGAATTTTTATTTGAAGTTGGTTAAAGTTTTGGCAGTGTTTTATTTTTTTTTTTTTTTTTTTGAAATGATAAAAAAGAATCTAACCTTATCAGTGATTTACTGTGTTAACGAGCAACATCGTTTTCTTTCTTTTTTTCATAATTATTTAAAAAGTTTTTTTTTTTTAAACCGCAAACGCATCTTTTGTCTTTCACACGAGATCCGTGCTTGTGAAAAGGGTTGGAGTCAAAGAGAGAAATTATCTTCTCTTTGATAATTGTTTAACCCAGCCTGTGATTAAATGCTTTGATGAAATACCACATACATGCATGGTTCTTTTGTGAAACTACTGCTCAGTACTTCCTAAACAATAATAATCTGCCTTTCAATTGCTTTTTTTTTTTTTTTTTTTTTTTTTTGGTGTTATTTATTCAAACACTGACTCAAGTGCATGGGAAACTTTTCCAGTGTATTTAATTATTAGAAGGGTGAAAATTAACCTTGTTCTGGCCAACTGGGAAAACTAGCAATATCTGAACATTACGAATATAATTAGGAAATTTATGTGAAATTATCTGACTCTGCACAAATTTACCATTTCTTTTGTTGTGCTGTTCCTTGCAACAAGAAGCTTTTTTTTTTTACATATGTTATTAATAAATAGAATTTTTGAAACACAAAATAACCAAGCTGGGTTTTCTTCAAGTGTGTGTGAGACATTGAACATACAAATGTTTGGTCTAAGCCGAGCACAAGAACACAAGAATGCTCAACAATCAGTAATGATTTAGGATATAAGGATCCACAACCGACAGCTGCACGTTAAAAATGGAACAGAATGAAAATTTCTCCAAGACAAAATTATGTTAATTATTCATTAGTAGAGCTTCAGTAGAGAGGAAGAAGGCTTTGTTAGGAGCAAATGTGAGCAAAGGAGGGGGCCAGAACTGAACAGGAGCTGCATAGGAATGGCCAAGTTGGAGGTGGAGAGAGATTCAACTGCTTATCTAAAACTATAAAACCAGATCCACTCAGCCGTTTCAATAAAATGGCACCACAAGCTGATGATGAACTGGCGTTCATAAATAGTCAAGATCAAAATTAATTAATTAATCTTGAACATATGTACATCATCAACAAATTTAAGATAATTTCTCTCAAAGTTCCATTTAATGCATCTTGTATTAACTTAACTGCTAAACTTAGAAATATTTTATTTACAGTTTTAATTTAGACATCTCAGAGAGAGAAACAAAAGCCAAAAGAGAAGGGTGCCTTTAAAGAAAAGAATATGTTCAGATGTTAGAATGCAATCACTACGTTAACATCAGAGAAATAACTTTAAATTCACAGGCATAAAACATGAGCATGAAAATAAATTTACTCTGTTTGCTGGTGTCTACAACATGCTTTTGCATAAGACATATCCCTATTTTTTACAAGGTTATCTTGCAGAAAAAAAACTAATTTAATATGTTTTATCATAGATTTATTGAAAGATATTTTGAAGTGTTTTTTTTTTGAGAAGATAAATGATTCTGTGCATGGAAATACAATGCTGTGACAATATACTGGATTAAGATATGAAAGCCACAAAGTTATCCTAAATATAAACTATGTTCTGAGAGAACCATATTTCTACTTTATTTCCCTTCTGATCCATTGTACAGTTGTTTATATTTTGGCCAAGACAACCGCCATACGAGAGGTAAAACTTGTACTTCTGTCTGTCTATGTTTTGTATAACTGTAACGAGTCATCAGGGTGGCACACACCACTGCTATGTTTTTCTTGTCATCTATTCATTGCAAGGGAGTTGACAGGCTGATGGAAATTTAACATTCCTGTCATCTTTCTACAAGAATTTTCATTTAGATAATTTTTTTTTTAAATGTTTCTTATAGGTAACAAAGTCATTAAATAATGAAAGACCAATATTAGGTGTGGGTTATGTATGTTGGGAAAGGAGATGCAATGACATAATGGGACTTCCCCACTTAACTGCCAAAGTACCAAAAGCCACTTTTTCCTAAGTTTATGCTAACAGACTCATGTTTTGGCTTATTTCCACTACTTTATTAAAAGCAATCAATTAATGGACCTAGCAGGCTTCGGCTCATTTTGGCTCCCTAGTCTATGGTACTCAGCCTTCCATCCTTAATACAGCTACATTAGATGCTGGGAAATTATTTGATACATTCTAAAATAAAAGTGTCTTGTAAACTTTCCAAAACCATGCATCCACACACAATGAGGATAAGGTTTGATTTATCAGTAGTTCTCGAACTTTTCCAAGCTGCCCCCTTGGCACCCAGGCCACATTCCTAGCAGCCTCCTCACCCTCCCCACCACAAATATAGACCACTTTCTGTAGCAAATTCAAAACAATCTATATTTCACAAATAAAACTTACCCCATTTTGGCCACCCCCATTATCATCCCTTAGATCTTTCCATCACCCCCAAGGCGGTTGTACTGCCCACCTTGGGAACCACTGGTTTAGATCAACAGCAGCCACTGGTTCCATGCTTGTATGGGTCAGACAACACCTTCCAACATAATAAAAATGATGGCACCACAAAGACAATGTCTCTTATGATGCTTTCATAACAGAAGGGGAGGGGGGGAACATAGATTCTTTAGAAAATTTGAAACAAGTGTATATATATTCATTATATACATCTGATAAATCCTTAAATAATAATAATCATATTGTTAAAAAAGATTTTGTTGTTTTTAAAAAAACATGAACATTACAAATATAATCTAATATATTTATATAATTATAACATCTGGTCACATGCTTGAACATTTTTCAATAGCTTTATAACAGCAAATGTTGTGACAACTATTCATAAATGTTTTTGAAAAGGGGGTATAATAATAATAAATACGAAAAAAAGACAACACCTGTTTCCCAAACTCTATTGATGACAAAATGACTGCACAGAGCACAACATAATATAATTTTATAACATTTGAATATATATATATATATTTCTATATACTTTTACAACAAGCAGGGTGACAGGGACTTTGAAATTTCAACCTGCTAGCCTTTGTTGGATTATCTGACGATGTTAAATTGTTTTTATTATAACTTGACATAATAAACAACCATTAATATATAAACAGGAGATTAGAGTAATGTTCTGGTATCATTTATTCACCATGACACACATGTTTAATTTGCTAATGGGAGTTACAAGATGCTAACTCTTACTAGCAAACGGAACACATTATTTGATTTTCTGTCCAAAGAATTTCTGATATGAGATATCTTACATGTTTATCCTACATGTACAAATTTTCTAACTCCTATTAGCAAATAAAACATGTGTAGTAGTGAATAAATAACACCAAAATTTTTATCCAATCTCCTGTTTTGGTTTGTCATTACTCTACAACAACTATTTTCCAGTATTTTTCTCAATTCCTATGCCACAAACAATAATAACATCTATATACACTTTGGAATAAGCAGAGGTGCTTCATGAGGAGACAGCTTCAATCATAACCTAATCTACATAATGAATGTATGCATGTATACAGCTATTAACTGAAAGTATGTAGAAATCAAAAAATTGTTGAAGTAAATTTATATTCATCAAAGTCACTTCTAGTCAGCAATTAGTATCACTAACAATTAACAATATAAACTAATTCAACTGTTTTTTTTTTAAATCCTGAAAGTTCGTTTCCAAGTTTTTGTAGAATATTGCAAATGAACGACACTGCTTATATGACACTGACACTCATTTACAACTGTCACAAGATATCAAAACAAGGAAACACACACACACACACAACAGCTTCTGACAGTGTCCATGATGTACCAAATCCACTCACAAGGCTTACTTGGGATTAGTTTTATATTTTAGACCCATTTTTTCATTTCAATATAAAATATCTCGAAAAAAAAAAAAAAAAAAAAAAAAAAAGGTAATGTCAACTTGATAAGCAAATTTAGACCAGAGTAATTTAGTGCTGGGAACCAGTTTGGTGCAGATGACTACAAGCAAATATCAGAAACACAGGTGTTTATTTATTTATTTCCATTATGAAGTCTATTATTGTTGTTGTTGTTGTCACAACTATAAACTAACAGACCAGTTTTCTCCATAATCTTTACATTTAAAATATTAAAGTTGATATTTAAGTGGCAGACAAAGACTATAAGAGAAAAATAAACAAACAAAAAAAGCTGTATAAGTGTGGCTATGTGGTTAAGGAGTTTGCTTCCCAACCACATGGTTCTAGGTTCAGTTCCACTGCATGGCACCTTGGGCAAATGTCTTTTACTATAAGCCTTTGGCTGATCGAAACCTTGTGAGTGAATCTGATAGATGGAAACTGAAAGAAGCTTGTCATATATATATATATATATATATATATACTATAATTGTCACTGAATGTCACTAGAGTGTTAAGAAACACCTACATTACTAGAAATAAGTGCTAAACTGCTCTAATGCACATGAATAAGAACATACACTGACAGGGACCATAATTGACCCCAAAATACTGGTCCTTGTTAGTGTGTTTTTATTAATGTGCTTTGACTACAGCAGTAAAGCATTTTAGCTCTTATTTCTAGCAATGTAGTCACATTTAGTGACAATTATAATTCTCCTTTTAGGTGACACATTGCAACCTGTTGTTTGTATTAATTTTGTGTGTGTGTATTTTTTTTTGTCTTCCACCACTACTTGATAACCAGTGTTGGTTTGTTTACAGCCTTTATTACTTAGTAGTTTGGCAACTGAGACTGATAGAATAAGTACCAGGCTTGAAACAACAAAAAAATAAAGGTATTGAGGTTGATTCATTCAACTAAACAGTCTTCGAAGTGGTGCTCCAGCATGGCCACAGTTTAATGACTGAAACAAGCAAAAGACAAAAGCTGCACCTATGGCTTCAAATTTTGGCACAAGGCCAGCAATTTTGTGGGGGAGTTTTGTCGATTACGTTGATCCCCAGTACACAACTGGTACTTATTTTATCAACCCCGAAAGAATGAAAGGCAGAGTCAACCTCAGAGGAACGTAAAGATGGAGGGAACGCCACTTAATGCATTCGGCCCAGCCACGCTAACGAGTCTGTCAGCCCACCGTTTTGATTCTGTTCATTTGACTGCGGCCATGCTGGAGCACCGCCTTCAGACAAACAAATCAACCTCAGGACTAATTCTTTGTAAGCCTAGTACTTATTCTATCGGTCTCTTTTGTCAAACTGCTAAGTTATGGGGACCTAAACACACCAACATTGGTTGTCAAGTGATGCAGGGGAAGGGGGACGATAAACACAGACACACAAATATATATGTATGCATGTATATATACACCACGGATGTGCTACCTGGTTAGGCAAGGTAGGCAGTGCCTATCTTGAATAAAATAGATCAATAGCAACATTTTCCTCTCATGGCAAAATATGCACCTAATTCAATAAAATTACAAAGGTTACTCTGATTACTCTGCATGAAATACCAAATATTTTTTGGTAGATTAGGGAGGCATAATTCACCCCTGCCTTTCAATCTCAGTATCTAAGCTACTTATAGAACTGCTGTAGTAGATGTGCCGTGTACATTCCTACAACATTTTCTTTACGTGCTATGAAGGTAGATGTAAATCTACCCACGACTCAGTCACTTATTTTTGTGTGTTTTACTACATAAGGGTTATCAACTGCCTACCCTGAGTAATTACTGACAGCATATGCCTGATATATATATATATATATATATATGTATATATATATATATATAAACAACAGGCTCCTTTCAGTTTCCATCTCCCAAATCCACTAACAAGGCTTTGGTTGGCCCAAGGCTATATATAGTAGAAGACACTTGCCCAAAGTGCCAAGCAGTGGAACTGAACCCCAAACCATGTCGTTGAGAAGCAAGCTTCTTACCCACACAGCCTACGCCTGCACCTCTTGACTCTGTCAGCTCACCTCTTTCCTATGAATGTAACATTAATTACTTATAATGAAATTCGTGCTCCACTTTCTTGCCTCGTTATCAGAAACTTTATCAGAAAAAGGTAACGACGCAGGTTTTACGTAGATGAGTTGTCTTAGTAAAAGAAACCAACATTTATCAAGGACTACAACAGGACTACAATACTCTGTCCATATTCAGAGAGGATAAAAGGCACTGAACTCAATTATTTGTAATTCAATCCACAAATAGACTCATTTTCTTTAGTTTACACAACAAATAAAAACATAAAATAAAAAATAAATATATGTATTTATCAGATTTCTGTTTTTATATACGAAAAAGTGATGGTGGGGGGGGGGGGGGGGGTATCAAAAGTTGACTGGTTTTTCCTTCTCCCTTTTTTGAAAATTTTTCTTGAGTCCTAAATTCAGAAGAACAGTTACCCAGTTTCCATGGATACAGGTGACTGAAATCACAACATTCTCCCTGAAAGGGAGCCAGGTCTGTTGCTATGTTCAAGTCAACCCCTGTTCTTGACAGATACTTTATTTTATCAACCTTGAAGGGATAAAAGGTAAAGATGACCATGGTAGAATTTGAACCCAGAACCAGAAGAACAATCACTAAGTATCTTGTTCAATGCTCTAACGATTCTGCCAGATCACCACTTTGGTTCCTTTTGTTTGATTCATTCCTATAACAATTCAATGTTGTTACTATTACAGATTTTCGTTACTTTTAATGACTTCATTAAAAATTTCAATCAATCCATTAAGTCTTTTAGATAAGATCTTTGTGGGTTCTGGAAGAGTCCATCAAACAAGCAAGTTGTTTTTTTTATGAACTCTTTAAGGCAGTGGTTCTCAACCATTTTAATATCCAGCCCAGATCCCAAACCTAGATTTTTAAGGGGTCACACTCAAAAAGTGAAAACAAGTCATTTAAAGAAAAATTTGTTCTATTTATAGAGGGAAGACTGTCAAGGGCCACCAGAAGGATGCCCCGAGGGTAGCAATTGAGAACTGGCGCTTTAAGGTGTACATGGACGAGGGTTAATGTTATCTGCCTGCATTAAATTCAGATTATCACCTGTCTCAGCTTCTTCAAATCTCACTTCCTGTACCATTTGTTCAAAGCTGTTAATGAAGGAGACTGATTAACCTCCCCCTCCCCATGGTTTTCCTTTCCTTTTAAATTTGAACACAATTTCTTTCCAAACACCAATGATGTATATTGAATATTTAACTTCTATCTAATATTTTTTCTTGATTTTCATAATCCTAATTCACCTTCGTTTTAATGTCCATATTTCCAAGCTTGCATGGGTCAGACAGAATTTTTTGAGGTCAATTTCATATGGCTGGATGCCTTTCCTGTCACCAACAGGCACCTGTTTCCACACATGGTAGCATTTCTCCATGGCCAGCCCCTTTTTTTTTTCACCTGTATAACACTGATGTTCATTTACAACCACCACATGATTTCTAGACAAATACAGACACACACATATTTGACAGGCTTCCACACAGTTTCTGTCAACCAAATTCACCCACAATGCACTTGGTCCAGGGCTATAGCAGGATACACTTGTCCAAGGTGCTATGCAGTGGAACTGAACCTATCACCATGTGGTTGGAAAGCCATGCCTGCACCTGAACATTAAATAACGATGATGGCAATATCAAAACTAACTATCGTCTACAGAGTCCCAATGAGACACCAACAGGTTTCCCACTCCAACATATAACCTACCACTTTCCTACACCAACATTGTTAACCATTGTCTTTCATTTTGATATTTTAGTTAAGATCCGACAGTCATGGACAGATGAAGTCAATCTAAAGACGATTCCACATAAACTTGTCATGTAACAACCTGTCACCAATAGCAACATGGTTGCTGCTAGAAAGTTAAAATTACATGGAAACTCCAGTTACTTGTCAGAGGTGAGATTAGTTTTTATATTGCTCTACAGAATGGCTAGCGAGGTCGATGAAAAGAAAGTACCAGTCAAGTACTGGGGTTGATGTAATCAACTAGCCCCCCTCCCCCAAATTTCAGGCCTTGTGCCTATAGGAGAAAGGATTATCATTAAGGTGGTGAGTTAGCAGAGTTGTTAGTGTGCTGGACAAAATGCTTAGTGGCATTTCTTCCAGCTCTTTACATTCTGAGTTCAAATTCCACTAGGGTCAACTTTACCTTTCATTTTTCCAGGGCCAATAAAATAAATATCAGCTGAGCACTGGGGCCAATATAATCGATTTAACGTACTTCTCTAAAAATTGCTGGCCTTGTGTCAAAATTGGAAACAGTCATCGTTATTATTTGTGATATCAATTTTTATAGTTTTAATTTATTTCAAAGACTAAAAAACGTGGTTTACCATCTCCATCAAATACGAGGAGAATTTGATGGACTAAAAAGCATTGCTTCTTCTTGTGATGGAAACTGGAAGTCAGAGTGGAAAACTGGTGACAACTTGCGGCTGACTGACAAATATACCAGCCTTAAAAAGATTCTCTAAAACACTACGATTAAAAATATGAGTGAGAAAAAAAAAAAGAAGAAAAAAAGAGCTTTTAGTTGAGAAATACCAAGATAACCAAAGGAGACGTAGCAGCTGCAATCCAGATAAATAAGAACCAATGTCCTCTTCCTCAAACAATATCAACCGGACCATCAGATGTTGTTACACATCGCTGGTCACAATGTGCTTTGCATTGTTTTAGTTTCTGAATGATGCCACCTTGCTGGCTAGGTGGACTGGGCCAACACCTGCCCCTGATTGGAAAGTTATTCAGTCACAGGGTGGTCACCCATTTACAGCTGAGTGGACTGCAGCAACATGAAATGAAGTATTTTGTCGAAGAACACAATGCATGCTCAATGCAGGAATTGAAACCACAATCTTTTAATCATGAGTATAACACCCCAACCACTAGGCCATGGGCGTTCCCATTAAACAACATAAATCAACTAATTACATCAGCATCTTTAATGGCTGCCATCAATACCACTAGACCCAAACCATTCCCACTTCACGGTTGAATAATTAACAATCACGGTTTAATTACTCAAAACATTGATTTGTGAAATACCAGATAAGTGCAATCCATCCATACTTCCATCTAGAAAGGGATGCAAAATCCATCTGGTTTCTCACAATAATTTCTGTTGAAAAACACTGATTTTGCTTTGATTAATTTTGAGAAAATAATGAAGAATTTGGTAAAACAAGTTTGTTATGATTAAAGCTGGAGTTTTGAATGAAAGACATGGAATTTTGACGAAAGGCTTTGATTAGGAAATTTGTAACATGGAATAAGGTCTTGGACAGGTTTGGTATGAAAAGGTTTCAGACAAAACCAATTCAGAAGATCGTTAAATATAGAACAGCAATACATAGGAATAGGCACAGGCGTGGCCACACAGCTGAGAAGCTTGCTTCCCAACTATGTGGTTTCAAGTTCAATCCCATTCTGAAGTACATTGGGCAAGTGCCTCCTATTACAGCTCCGGACAACAAAAGCCTTGAGTGGATTTGGTTGATGGAAACTGAAAGAAGCCCATTTTGTGATGATTGTAAATAAGCATCACCAACACACAAGCAATGTTGCTCGTTTCCAGTCTTCAATGAAAAAAAAAAAATACTCTGGTCATAGGGAAATATTTCCTTGCTTGAAAGCAGGTGAGTCTTGGTTAGGAATTTGTCTCAATAAATTCTATCTGACCCCATGCAAGCATGGAAAAGTGGATGTTAAAACATCAACAATGGTGATGATGATAATGACAGATCAAATAAACCAAAACTGAACCAATTCCATTCTCTCCAAACTACATCCCAGGTTACAAGGAACTCAAACCAATCGTCTACTTCTCTATTTTGTTCTCATGTGGCCTGCATGGATGAAATATTTACTAAATGTAGTAAAGAATATTAGGGGTGCTTAGACACCCTTTTTTTCTATTGACACAAAACGATTCCCAGTAGATTTAACCAGGTGTGATTTTCTGATTCCCAGAGCCTCCTTCCATATTCTTTAGACTCTTAACTAAGTCTGTCTGTGTGTCTCAAAATCCCAAGGGATTGAAATTAATGTTTTCTGTTTCAGTGTTTAATGGACAGTGACTTAATCTAAACCCGTTAATGGTTTGACGTTGCTATGGAAATTAATTGAGAAGAGGAGGTGACAAAATATAAATTACGGAGCAGCCATCTTTACTGACATCACGTTTCTTTGTGGAACCCCCACCTCCAGACCATCTAAACCTTACTCTGTTTACATCATTATCTAAGTTCGTTAAGTGTTGTTCTCCCAGCATAACAATGACACAGACAAATCAATCAATAAGTGACACTAATAACCTATCAATGACTGATATTGATACATTATTAATATGTCAATTAATTACTTACCACCTCATCAATAACTAACATTTTTCACTATCTCATCGCACTGACAGTTCAATAAGTTCGTAATAAAAACACTAAGCCAGGTATATTTTCTGACATTTATTAGTGGTACACTAATAAAAGAAGACATTCAACTACCACATGATGATGATGATGATGACGATAATTCCAACCGACTCTACCTATCAAGAAAGGAAGATAGCAGACAATCACTAAACACAGAAGACACTATTAATACTGCGATAATGGGTCTGGAAAATTATGTTGAGCAGAGTAAAGAAAGAATACTATCGGCAGAGCCAGAGATATCCAAAAAGGGACTGAAACAGATGGGGAATTCAAAGAGAAAAGGAAAGAACAAATGGAAAGAAATGGAACTGCATGACCAATTCATGCAGCAAACCGAGAATGCTGGAAGTGAAGAACTTGAAATGAGGAAAAAATGTTAATTATAAGCACTGAGGAACAGGCCTTTGGAACAAATCTGATAAAGACAAAGATCAATAAAACCCAGACAGCAATTGTAGAATCTGCAGGAAAAGATACCAAAGGTATCAATCACTTTTTGAGTGAGTGCAGTATACTAACATAAAAGGAGTATAAGCACAGACAAGACTGTTGGCAAAAAGAGTGCATTGGAATGATAATGAAGTATGTAGCTTGAAAACAACAGAAAAATGGTATGAACATGAAGCAGGGGCTATGATACAAGATGTTTTTGGATTTCCACACAAAGACTGAGCCTAATACTGACGCACAAAGGACAAAATAAACAAAGCCTGTAAGATGACAGACTTTGCAAGGGAGACTGTAGAAGCAGGAGACAACATTTATTCCTGTAGGAATTGGTGCACTTGGCACAACACCAAGAATGCTGCCTAAAAGACTGAAAGAAACTGGAACTGAAACTTGCATTGTCAACCTGCAGAAAAGTACCATTCTATATTCTGCTAGAATCCTGAAAAAAAAAAGATTCATGAGGTTTGAGGAAACCCATCACCAAATGGCAAGATAAAATCCCTGCTAATTAAATTGGCACTAGTGTAATAATAATAATAATAATAATAATAATAATAATAATAATAATAATAATAGCTGTTGCGAAAATATTAATATATACTAGCAGAAATACCCGGCTTTGCCCGGGTTAAAGAGAATAATGAAATCTAAAAACGCTGTCTAGACTACGCAACCCTCAACTGTTAGTAGCTACGATACCATATTTCTACATTAATAACTCTCCAATCCATGCCAGCATGGAACATAGACATTAAGTGGAATGCCAGTCTCTCATCTAGGAGGGCCTTGAAATCAATGTTACCAACTGGGGACTATGTGTGTCGCAGTGATAATAAAAAGACTCAAAGGAGGTCTGCAACGAAATAATTTTACTCAACACTTTGCAAGTGAATCAGTGGAGGCAAAGATGCGTCTCATTTACTTGACAATTTATGCACCACATTGCAGAAATCACAATGAAAGTATATCTGAAAGGGTAGTCTTACACTGTTGTACCGTTGAATTACAAATAATGCTCATCTGTTATGTTCGGGTTAAAATTTCATCAACATCAAAAATATATGAATTTTCATGGGAGTTATGGCCGTTATACATAGAATATACTTTCCAAATTTCATAAAGATCCGTTCAGTACTTTTGACGTAGTTTTGGATAAGAAAACAAATGACTAATGTGTGTGTTTGTGTGCATGTGTTTGTGTGTGATGGGTGTATATATGTATAGATATCTGTATGCATGTATATATATGTATATATGTGTACATATTACATGTAGATCTATATATATATACATCTACACATGTGTATACATATACATGTATGCATATAGATCTATATCTATATATATATATCTATGCATATACGTGTACATATACATGTATACATATACATCTCTTTCTCTCTTTCTCTCTCTTTGAAAGTATCGAAATGTGATTGTTTCAGTTAGTGGAATAACGTGTACATATACATCTCTCTCTCTCTCTCTCTCTCTCTGAAAGTATCTGTCACTACAGTATCGAAATGTGATTGTTTCAGTTAGTAGAATAGTTTCATTTTTAAAGTGAAAGTATTTGACATGAGTGTTTTTGTTTCACTTTTGACACGTAATACTTAAATAGTGGAGGAGATATTATGTTGCAAGAGAAGACCAGCTACAGACAGTGTTTGACCCTGATATTTGTTTATGGACATGGCAAAAGTCACACGAAGGGGGAATTGTAGTCTTCTGAATGTAAAAGGAATGTCTGCTCCTGATGGAGTAAGAGGAATTCTTGGAATAAAGACGTCATCCCCTTTTGCACATCCAGAAAGAATGGTAGCCTCGATAACGTGTGACATCATTTTCTAAATAACGCTCATCTGTTATGTTCGGGTTAAAATTTCATCAACAGCAAAAATATATGAATTTTCATGGGAGTTATGGCCGTTATGCAAAGAATATAATTTCCAAATTTCATAAAGATCCATTCAGTACTTTTGACGTAGTTTTGGATAAGAAAACAAATGACTAATGTGTGTGTTTGTGTGCATGTGTATGTGTGTGTGATGGGTGTATATATGTATAGATATCTGTATGCATGTATATATGTATATATGTGTACATATTACATGTACATCTATCTATATATATACATCTACACATATGTATACATATACATGTATGTATAGATCTATATATATATACATATACGTGTACATCTATATGTAAACATATACATCTCTCTCTCTCTCTCTCTCTCTCTCTGAAAGTATCTGTCATTACAGTATCGAAATGGTGTACATATACATGTATATGTATACATATACATCTCTCTCTCTCTCTCTCTCTCTCTCTTTCTCTCTCTGTGAAAGTATCTGTCACTACAGTATCGAAATGTGATTGTTTCAGTTAGTGGAATAGTTTCATTTTTAAAGTGAAAGTATTTGACATGAGTGTTTTTGTTTCACTTTTGACACGTAATACTTAAATAGTGGATGAGATATTATGTTGCCGTGGGCTCGAACTCTGCAAGAAGTTAATAATTTTTTTTGACTAAAACACAACTGGAACCCTAAGTAAGGCATGTGTAAAATTTGAATGAAATTGGTTGCGTAGTTCTCGAGTTTTAGGGATTCACACAGACAGACAGACATTCTCATTTATATATATATAGATATGCAACTATTACAGTGTTGCTGCTGCTGAAGAGGAGGAGGAGGAGGAGGATTTAACAGCTGAAGTGGCAATGCCAATTACTGATTCACTTGTGTCATCTCAAAGGAGAGCGATCAGGAAGGTAAAGTTGACCAATGCCATGTAAATTGTATAGAAGATGGTCATCTCAGTGCAGCCCTGCAACTTGTCAAACTGTCCAACCCATGCCAGCATGGCAAAATAGATGTTAAATGATGATAATAACGATGATGTATGTGTGTGTCCTATCCCATCACTGCTTGACAACCAGTGTTGGTTTGTTGACATCCCTTTAACTTAGCAGTTCAGCGTAAGAAACTGATAGAATAAATACAAGACTTAAAAAAGTAAGATGTGGGGTCGATTTATTCAGCTGAACCCTTTAAGGTAGTTCCCCAGGAAGGCCACAATCCGATGACTTAAACAAGTACAAGAAACAGTGAAGAGGTATCGCAGAAGTGAAGTTCATTACAAGAAACATGTGAGGGTTGGTGAGAAGAAGGGCATTGAGCTGGAGAAAATCTGCCCCAATGACTCCATCTGGCCCATGCAGAGTGGATGTTGAAATAATAAGCAGGATGAAGATGATGATGATGAGTGAACATTTACAAATCTCTAGTCTTGGGCTGCAACTGGTGACATTTCTTGATATTTTCTGTCAACAAATCTGTTGCTCTCACAGTGCTTTTTGAATTGAAAAAACAACAAAACCTTTACTTGAAAAACAAGAGTTTCCACCTATCAAACCCATTGACAAGGCTTTGACGAGCCCCGGGTGGCATGCAATGGAATTGAACCTGGAACCATGTAGCTGAGAACTTCTCAGCCACACAACCACAGTAAATTCAAGAGAGGAAAGGAAAGTGAAGATTATTTTTATTAATGACAGTCAGGTTCTGCACCAGTAGGCATTTTAAATGTCACATCAAAGCAGGCCAGAAAGAAAAAAGTTTTTATTTGGTGGACAATGGAAATTAGAGAAGGCTTTCAGGTTTCTTCACTGGACCAAGAAATCTCTCTAACAAAGTAATTTTTCACATGCTACTAGTTAGGGCAATAGCTACTTATTGCCAAAGATACAATTGATAAGCCATGAAAATAGGATTTAGAACAATATCAACTAGTTCTCACCTGACACAAACGTGATATAGCCAATACATTGTTGTTATTATTATTATTACCTCTGCCTTAGCAAAGGTGGAGGTACTGTTTCCAGTCGTGTTTGTTTGTCCATGGACAAGATATCTCAAGAACAGTTGGACAAATTCAGATAAAACTTTCAGGGATGTCTGGCTTTGTGACTGGCACAAACTGATTAGATTTTGGGATCAATCCGGTACCAGACAAGGATTCTGGATTATTTGTTATAATTACTTTACGATCTTACGTTGACTTTCAAGTCTTTCTCTGATTATCTCCCTTGAAAGTATGCTTATGGTTTTCCACGTAAGTTATGGTGGCATTGCTGTTTCTAAAGTCTTGTTTTCGTTTCTCTATTATCAATTTTACTCGCATCTCTATCTTAGTAGAAACTGATGGATAAAGAAATCAAACTACATAAACAAACAACAGCAAAACCGTTCAGAAATTAAATAACACTAACATATTCAGTAACAATAATAAATTTAATTTATCCTCAACAATTTTTGATTTTACCAATTTTGAATATATTGCTCCTGTTTCAAACCTCTTACCTACTTGACGATTGCATTTCTAGCTCTGATTTGAAGGAAGCTTTACTTCTTGGACTCAGGCTTTTGTGCACAATGATGTTGTTAAACCTCTGTTAACAGCACCGTATGCAGGTCCTTTCCGTTTTCTTTCATGCACGGATAAATTTTTCACTGTAGACCTTAATGGTCGTAAAAACACTATATCAGTGGAAAGACTAAAAAAGGCCTTCATAGAGAAAACTGTCCCTGTTCCCACTGCAGATAACACACACACACACAGCATTACAAACATGACCCAAACACCCACCTTCACATTCCACGACTACCATTGGGATCGATCAGGTACCGGACAAGGATTCTGGATTATTTTTCTGGTTTTTTAAAATTAATTTTTGAGAGCAGTCAGGTTCATTTTTTATTCTCGTGAGAACAGTTGAGTTTATTTCAGATAAACTCATTTTAAAAATCATCTCTGGCTAATCATTGAGAGGATGTTGGTGTTGCCTTGGCAGAAGTTTGCACTCTGTGAGTGCTCTTGTTATTATTATTATTATTATTATTATAATATAAAAGCAATAAAAGCATTGTGGCAACTTTATTTAAAGACTGCAAAAGATTTAACTATGAGTTTTCAGGGAAGACAAAACAGAATATACAAATGATTATAGATATGAAACCCTGTATGATACAGGTCCTATATATGCAATATAGAGAGCCGAAAAACTTTTGATTCCCTGAAATTATCTATTCAATTAAAAAACAAAAGCTTCTTCAAGTGTTTCAAATCTAGAAACAATAGAGAGAAGGGACAACTCCAATAAAATCAATTGAAATGTTTGGAAATATACAAGTGACATTTTGAAGCAGAGCTGGTCTTTAAAGCCAACAGATGAAAGTAATGGATATGTTTGGGTCTTATTACACCTCCACAGCAAAGAATATTCTACTCAACTGGCAAAACTAAGAGTGATAAATATAAATGTGTATGTGTGCTTGTGTTTTTGTGTGGGTGCTTCTTTGTCTTGACATCACATGATAGTTGTAAAGGATTGTTGCTGTTATACAAGCACTATCATCATCCTCATTTAGCTTTCCATGCTGAAAAAGAAACATAATGGGAGTGACAAAAGAAGAGATCCATGGTGGAAAAGAAGAATCCAGGCAGGGTTAGCCATGCTCTCGAAGGAAATCTCTGTTTTAGACCGAACATAGAAAAGGGAGCTTAAAAGTGAACAAAAATACAGGAAGTATAATATTGAAAGAAAGGGCCTGAAAGTAGTAGTGGAGGAACTGAAACAGCGCCTCGTTGCAAAGAAAGCAAAGATGGTAAGATACGACCAAAGAATGAAGGGTTAGCACCAGAATAGGTTATTCAGAGTAGATCAGAAGAGATTCTATAAAGAAATAAATGGAGGATGTACAAATGAAAAGTTGATACCAGATAACATTGGAAGTCAAAGGTTTTGGAGTGACATCGGGAGCAAAGACAAGGAGCACAAGAAGGATGCTAAATGATTGCAAGAACTGAAACAAACGGTAGTCTGTCCAAAACAGGCAGAACTAATCATTTCAGTTAGGGAAGTGAAGGAAATCAGCAAAAAAAAAAAATGAACAACTGGAAGCCCCCGGGACCAGATGGAGTTCAAGGCTACTGGGATTAAAAGATTTGGTGAATGTCATGCACGAATAGCTGCGCAACTCAACACCTTGTTAAATGCCGACCAAGTAACACCAGAGTGGTTGACATTGGGTAGGACAGTGCTGTGCCTGAAAAACACCGAAAAAAGCAATACGGTAGACAATTACGGGACGATATCCTGTTTGCCACTTATGTGGAAGTTATTGACTGAAATACTCTCAGAGTCAATGTATGAACATCAAGAAAAAAATGGAGTCCTGCCACATGAGCAGAAGGGTTGCAAGTGTAATTGCAGAGGTACCAAGGATCAACTCCTGATAGATAAAACTGTACTCAGAGACTGCAAGAGGAGGAAAAGTAACTTAGCCATGTCATGGATCAACTATCGTAAGGCGTACGATATGATCCCACATTCTTGGATTATGGAGTGTATAAACCTGTTTGGGATTGCATTGAGTGTTGAGCAATTACTTGGAAAAAAGTATGGCAAATTGGAAGACGGACCTGACAGCATACGGAAAAAGTTTAGAGACAGTAGAAATTATGAGGGGTATGTTCCAAGGGGACTGCCTGTCCCCACTGATCTTTATACTGTACTTGATACCACTGACACTGATTCTGAGGAAAGCAAAAGCTGGGTATGTATTGAAAAGCCGCCAACAAAAAGTCAACCATTTGTTATTCATGGATGACCTCAAACTTTATGGTAAAGATGAAGCCCAAGTCAGTTCCCTCGTTGATACGGTGTATACCTTCAGTGCTGATATCAGAATGGAGTTCAGACTGAGAAAGTGTGGTGTGTTAGTATTGAATAGAGGCAAAATCAAATGTATGGATGGACTAATGATACTGTCAGGGGAGGTTATAAAGCAGATAGAAGAGACGGGCTATAAGTACTTGGGGATTTTGGAAATCATCATCATCATTTAATGTCCGCTTTCCTTGCTAGCATGGGTTGGATGATTTGAATGAGTACCAGTGAACCGGATGGCTGCACCAGGCTCCAATCTGATCTGGCAGAGTTTCTACAGCTGGATGCCCTTCCTTACGCCAACCACTCGAGAGTGTAGTGGGTGCTTTTACATGCCACCAACATGAGGGCCAGTCACACGGTACTGGCAACGGCCATGCTCAAAATGGTGTTTTTTACATGCCACCTGCACAGGAGCCAATCCATCAGCACTGGCAACGACCTTGCTCGAATAATTTTCTAACATGCCACCGGCACAAATGCCAGACAGCTGCTCTGGCAATGATCACGCTTGGACGGTGCTGTTAGTGCTCTGATAAATTAATGGAGAAAGAAATGACAGAAAAATTTAAGGTGGAGTACTTACGCATACTGAGACAGATCCTTAAGTCGAAATTAAATGGACGGAATAAGATCGAAGCTGTCAACACCTGGGTGGTTTCACTCTTTAAATATGGAGTAGGGGTAATCGCATGGACAGTAGACGAACAGCTTAGACAGAAAGACAAGGAAGTTGCTAACTAGATATAGGTGCCAGTCAACGAATTTGGTTATTCGTCCTAAACCAGGACTGCCATGTTATGTTGGCAAATAATCTTTACTACTGTTGCTGAATATCTCTCGTTGTGACATTTACAAATAGTAATTTTCTAAAACAGAATGTGTTGTGCATGCGTGAAATTATAGACCATAAAGTATTTGGTCTGTCTCTTTTATCACCTGCACCATCTCCACTGTCACCATCATGATCATGATCCTCACTGTCAATGCTGCACCACCACCCCCAAGTGCCCCCCCCCCCCACCACCCATACTCAATCCTATATCAATCACCTTTACATTGTAAAGGCTTTATAAACTTTCACAATACATTTTTGATGTTTCAGCAATGCCAATGTTTACCAACTTGATTATGTATGTGTCAACAACAACAACAACAACAACAACGGCGCTAAGTTAAAAATCCATTCTGAAGTTTTGTCAACAGACGAAGAGCTGTGTTTAGGAAGGAAACAAAGAAACAAACAAACAACAAGCAAATAAGTTCTAGATAGTGAATTAGCCAAGACTAATCCATACAGAAATATTAAGCTTTAGTCTTTATTCAGAGATGTTCTGGCATAGAGTCACTACTTAGTAATTGCTTAGTTACAAGTTTACAAGATTGAGATTGTTAAATTCTAATTTATCTTTTCAAAGTGCGTGCGTACACACACACGCATAAACTAAGAAATTGATTTAGATGTGTGTGTGTGTGAGGCAGGCTAGATAAATACATACTTAGCACAACACAGAATGAATTGATATTCGAAAATATAAGTAGATTGTTTGGCTCTTTCTACTTTTGCTTTTAAATGTATGTGTGAGCATGCAGGTGTGTGTGTGTGTGTGTGTGTGTGTGTGTGTGTGTATTGTGCTCTCCCTCTCTCTTTCTCTCTCTCTCAATTCATTAGTATCAACCTCATAGGAAGACATACTACTTTGGCTTGTTTTTTGATTCACACAAATAAAGCCTTGTCACAACCTGAGATCTATTCGGACAAACAGAGCACAGCAGACATACATACAACCACCCCAACCACCACCAGCGTTTCATGCCCACTTCTTCATGTTTGCACGGCTCAAATGCAATTTGCCGAGGCAGATTTTCTACAACTGGATGCATACACACACACACACACACGCCTATGTACATAAAGCTGTAGAAACCCTGCCAAAGCAGACATTGGAGCTTGGGGGAGCCCTCTGGCTTGTCTGCTCTTGTCAAACCCACCAACTCGTGCCAGCATGGAAAAGGGGGGCATCAGATGATTTTATATATATATATATGTATATATATATATATATATATATATGTTCATCATCATCATTTAATGTCCACCTTCCATGCTAGCATGGGTGATTATGTATGTGTGTGTATACACATACACATGGACTGCAACACAATCTCATGAGCTTTCAACGAAAGTAATCTGGATGTGTGGGTGTGTGTGACTCTAAGCACTTGTGGACCTTATGAATCATAGGGCTCATAAGGGTCAGAAATTAATCCAGTTTCTATGGCATATAAATGATTGAGACTACAGCATTACCCCACTGGATGGGATGCCAGTCCATCACAAGGTTAATTTCCCATCTACTGCTGGATATCATTCACAGTTGAGTGAACTGAGCAATGTGAAACGAAGTGTTTTGTTTAAGAACACAAAACTCTACCAGTTCTGAGAACCAAAACCACAACATTATAATCACGAGTGCAAGACCCCAGCCATGAGGCCACGCATCTTCACTAACATACCATGGAGCATACAAATTAGTTGAAGATAACAAACTGTACTGATTGGTCTCCATTCTCGTGATATCATGTTAAATGATAATGTATTCCAATGAGAGTTTCATGGCTATTTCATAAATGATGGATTCTATTTTCTAGACATATTCATTATACAATTTTCAAAGGGAATTATATAAACAAGCATCTATCAATATAGACAGAATTGATGCATAAAAAAATATATATCCATGGTAATATAAGAGCTTAATTAATAACAGCTCGTTAAACTCCAACACATTATTACATTACAGTCAATCCAAGTGGGACAGATTTATATGCTTCCAGCTAAAATGAGCTCAAAGAGCCACAATATTGAGCAGAATAAGCAGAAAAGCATAGATTTCATTTATGGTTTATGATTTCATTATACTCAACAACTGTTTCATTAGCAATGAATATCATCAATTTCGTGATTATGTAATTAAGACACATAATTTAAATTAATTTGAAAGCTATATTTATTAAAATCATATAACTGCTAATGATATGGGTAAGCACAGCTTTTAAATTAACTAAATTAATTAGGTATCTTAATTATGTACCCAAAGAATTAATGATGTTTATGGCTAATGAAACAGCTGTTGAGCTTGATTAAATTACAAACTCTATGTAAGATTTATGCTTTTCTGACTTTTATTCTAAATAGACATCAAGGGATATCCATGCAAAAAGATCTGATGGTTAGACCAGTGGCATCTCTTTACAGAACCAACTGAAAAAAGAACAACTAGTTTCACTCGGTCATTAATGGCTTGTTTTTATTTATTTTCTTTGTTAGAGAGAGAGTGTGTATAACTTACAACTCCTTATGACAGTGCAGTGCTTTTACTTATTTGCATATGAGTAGAGCCAGTGCTACTGCTGCTTATAAACTAAAATACTGAGGCTGTGTGTGTGTGTGTGTGTGTGTGTGTGTGTCCTGGATAAACTGTAAATAACTATTGAAAAGCATGAGTTAAATATTTCTAACAAACTGGTAACGACCTGGTGAAACTAGTCAAATGTCTTTTTCACTTGAGTCTACAAAGAGATCAGAACCCTAACAGTCCAACAACAGGGGTCATTTATTTGTACAGTAACGTTATAGATCAGCTAATTAAATTGCATGCAGGTAAATTTATTTTACACACAGATTGAATTGACATCAAAAGAACGATGATGACAACGATGATGGAAGTGAAGAAGATGATTTATGATAAGAAGGATTTGACATTTTGAGTGGGGCTGGTGGTTGAAAATGCATAATTGGTGACCCAAAACATTTTAAAATCTCCATTATACAATAATGGAGCCAGTAAAATTAACAATCCCAATAATTTGTTAAAACAATAATCAAACTAATAGACATAGTAATTTCTATAATAAATTAACAAATGATGATCCAATCTACACAACTGAGGCAGTTATTTAATGAAAATTGCCATCTGTGTATCATACATAATGTATACACATTACCAATAGGACAGTTGTTACTGCCTGGGTTATTCAATTTTTCCTGTATCAGAGACAAAGAATTCTCCTCTAAGCTTGTGGAGGTTCAGGGTCAAAAGAGCCAAAGATTATTGGATGCCATCTGAAAACATCAGTTCCTCCTGGCCCAGACCCCATTCACCTTGGTTAATGGAAAAGAAGCCCCTTCTTCTCGGTGTTATCAATAACAAAAAAAGGTGGCAAGCTGGCAGAATCGTTAGCAGAATCGTTAGCAGAATCGTTAGCGTGCCACACAAAATACTTAGCAGCATTTCATCTCTCTTTAGATTCTGAGTTTCATCCTTTCAGGGTCAATAAAATAAGAACCATTTGATCACTGAGGTTGAGGTCATTGACTTAGCCCCACCCTTACCCTAAAATTGCTGGCCTAGTACTAAAATTTGAAACCAATAAAACTAACAAAAGGTCAAAATGGTTTTCCCCATTGCAGCTGCTGGGATAAATTTTTTGTCTTTAACTCCATCCAGTCCATAAGAGTTATCTCTGGACAAGTACTGCAGCAACTGGCCTATCAACTGTTTACATACATTAAATATGATACATAGATGGGCTATTTTAATATAGAATGGGGCTAATTAATAAGATAGGAAAACATGACAACACAGTACTCATTGTAGAGAGTCTGGCTTATAAATGTATTAGCTGGAATTTGTCTCAATGAAATTTTAATTGTTTAAGCAGTGAGACACAAGTCTTAAGAACTGAGATGGCAGCAAAACTTGACCATTAAGAGGGCATTAGACATCCACAAGAGCACACTTTGAAACACTTTTTCAAGAGGCTCTGAAAGTGTGCTGCTATCAAATCTTCTAAATGTCACACAAACGAGTTGGCACAGCAGCAAGTTGGTAGCAAATATTTTGTTACTTAAGTATGAATGCAAATCTGATACATTAGAAATGAAACAATGTCAACAAAAAGACAAAAACACTTAAAGAATTTAGTCTAAAGGAACATTTTTCTGATTCTTACTTAATAATTGTGTGTGTGTGTGTGTATGTGTGTGTGTGTGTAAACAGAATGAAGACAACACAGAAGAAACAAAATTTGCCAAATAAGCTTAACACTTCAACTCTTTTGATATCAAGTTCTATGATAAAATTTAAGTAAAGGATTCTAACAAAACAATTCCACCAGAATTTATATTCCAAACACCATCAAAATAATGACAGGTTATTTCAGTAAATTCTTCATTATTTAAAAAATTTGTTGAAACAAAATTAGTTTCAACAGAAATATAGCAACAAAAAGGTTAAACATTGCATGACTTGATCAGCCGACACAAGTTCTGTAAGTCACTGGTGAATATCTCTGGTTCTATGAGAAAAGCTTCCAACAAAATTTCATGTTGATTTATGTTGCAAACACCAGTTTAACAATAACAAAATTGCATCAATAAATCTGTCATTGTTTTCAAAATTAATTAAAACAGAGGCAGTCTATTTCAACCGAAATATGGTAATGAAAAGAGAAAGTGTCTTAATGTTTCATTCGTTAGGCACTAATGAATGAAATGACAGTTCATATTTAGCCATGATATACTACGATGGGTAACAAGAAAAGCACCTGGAATATTGTCGTTCATTGAGATTCCAAGACAGATAAAGGAAATGTTAGAAATATGGGGAAATACTATAAAATTCTACAACATCGATATTGATGGAACAGTCAGGCGAAACTATTGCCCGATACCCATTTGGAGCAAAGCAGCCGATTTATAGACACGATACCAGCCGGGATGAAACCAGTTAATACATATATATACATGGTACCTTTTAAGACCCCCTATTTAATTAGAGGTGAAAAATGAACTCTGATAAACAATGAGTCCAAGTTCTATTCATAACAAGCAGGTATGGCCCTCTCGATGTGTGACAAACATGTCTTTAAAGAAAACACCAGTAGAAAGTGCAGCAAAAACCTCTCACTTTCCCTATTCTTTACAAACATTTCAACAGCAAACTTATGCCATAGACTGATCCAAATCAGAATGGTAAATTAAAAGAATGGTTAAAATATTATCCACATGAAGACACTCTTGCCTCCCTCCCCACCTAACTTCACTAGTGCCATACCAATGAACATGTAGAATAGGGGAGGGGGGTTGCCACACCCTGCGTTACTTTGTGCTTCCTGAAAGGCAGAGTACATGGCTTGCATCAGCCCTTTTTATGGTGTGTGGGTGGGGTGGGTTAGAATGGCTGAGTGATTAAGGTTATGGAGTAATTGGATGAATTAATGATTTGGTCGTTTCACAAGAAAAAAAAACCCAAAATAATACAGGCAAGTGGGTGGGTGGGTTCAAAATAGTGTTTGTAGAAATTGAAGTAAAAAAACTATTTAAGATAATGTCAACAGGAAAATGACAATGGCAACAACAACAAGGCAGAAACAATAACAATGTCATTATTATAACAACATTGAAAAAAAAAAGAAAGAAAAAAAAAACCCTAACAATTTTCTGGTTGTAAACAAGCAAAACTATTCATTATGTTTGTTTGATTTGAAACAAGCTGGCTTATCCTCTAAACTCCTGCAGGAGGAGAACAATGGTAGATTTAGGTAGAAGACAAGTAGGTCACAAGAACTGGTTTCATACAAGTGTTGAAGATAGGAGGAGGAAGAGGAGGAGGAGGAGATCAAAGAAGAACAAGTCATTCAATAAACACTGATGGCACAGATTAATGAGTTTTTAATTGCAAACAAATCCTCAACAAATCAGGTAATGGTAAGGAAAATGTTTGAGAAGAAAGAAACGGGTCCAATCAACTGAAGGCAGCAAATAAGGTTTTGCTTAGTGCACTACCACCATCACCATCATCATCATCACTACCACCATCACCTTCATCATCATCACTATTACCACCACCACCAGTCATCGTTGTCATTTTAATGTCTACTTTTCCCATGCTCTCATGGATCAGATGGAATTTGTAGAGGTAGATTGTCTACAGCCAGGTGCCCTTCCTGTTGCCAACTCTCACCTGTTTCGAAAGCAAGGTAGTAATATTTTCCCCATGGCCAGACATGTTTCCCATGGAAGATTGGAAATAAGCAGTATTACTTATTTGACATTGGTGCTTGTTTACAGCTATCACATTTTAGTCAACACAAGGGCACACACATACACATATTATACACACACACACACGCACGCACGCACATATATATGATGGGCTTCTTTCAGCTTCCATTTATCAAATCCACTCACAAGGCTTTGGTCATCCCTCCCTAGGTGCTCCGCAGTGGGACTGAACCCAAGACCACAGTGATTGAGAAGCAAGCTTTCTTGGTCACATCCCTACATCAGATTGTATCACATGGCTATAAGCATCCACTTTGCAGTGTCTTTGGAGAATAAGAAAACACATTAACACCATCATCACCCAAAACATTGGAAAGGAAAAAAAAAAAAAACTGAGATCACAAAGAAGGATGGAAGGAAGCCATTGCGTGTTTGTTAAGTACTTCTACAAATTCCGTTTACAAACACGTGTGTGGAGAGGAGCTTGCACATGTGAAAATACACACACACATGTACACACACACACACACACACGTCTTTGTTTTAACAAATAGGAACTTTCATTCCAAGAAATTTCTGGCACCAGAAAACAAACACAAGTCTGTCAGTGTGAGTTAATATTTAGACAAACCCAGCCCCAAACTGTGTGAGTGAGTCAATAACAGCTGCACAACACAGGTATTTTCCAGTGCAAGGAAATGTTCTCACCCGCACATACACTTATTAAAGACAGAGAGAGACATCTGTTCACTTCGATGCATACATGTGCAGACACATACAGGCGAAACAGACATAATGAAATATTGCAGAAAGAGAGAGTGAGATGCAGATATTTACACCAGTGGTAGATACAAATATATCAATTCCATGCAGTGAAATTTTATTGTCTCTAAGATTCAGTCTTTACCTAAACATATGAACTGGAGTCTAAGGTTTTATACATCATCATCATCATCTAACGTCCGTTGTCCATGCTGGTATGGGTTGGACAGTCTGACCGAGCTGGCATGCTGGAAGGCTGCGCCAGACTCCAGTCTGATTTGGCAGGGTTTTCTATGGCTGGATGCCCTTCCTAATGCCAACCACTTCGAAAGAATTAAACAAGTCAAACAAAATGCTATCAGGTAACCCAAATGAATCACAGGGAATTTAACCAATTTAATGACCAGCTCACCTTAAGATTGTCCTTAGTTCTGTGATACAAACTTCCCGTTTTTAACTGATCTAAATTAAAGCATTCTATCATAATTTCAGGCTCAAGGGTATTTCAATAGGCGTGTGGTAACAAACGGGTTAAATCCTAAACCTTAAAACAGTATAATCCGGCCTAATATACTGGCCACCTCCCCAGAAAGAAATCAAATGGATAGAATAGACCAGCAGTTTGCAACTGGGGTCCATGCAAGCAAAACAGTGAAGTGGGGGTCCATGCTAATATTTTGCAGGTCCACGAAAAGATTTGTTGCAAGAAACAGGTTTCTTTCTCAAATGTTTTACAGAATTCAACATGTTTCTGGCCAAAGAGTTAGCTTTTTTTGCCAACCTGTTTAAAGGAATGAGTGAAAAAAGGGAATTTTGGAAGAAGGATCTATAAAACTAGTTTTTAAACATTGAGTGATTAGTGGGGTTCGCCAGAACAGAAGAGTTATCAAAGGGGTCATCGTCGTCGTCCAGTGCCGTCACTGCCACCACCACCATTTAACGTGCCAGAGATAAAAAATGGTTGAGAACCATTGTGATAGACAATCAAGTAACTTTGCAATCAACAATAAACATCACTCATTCACACCATTCTGTTTGAATAATGTTCCTGTGGCCCCAACTGCCTTAGTCTCAGGAAATGGTAACAGGGATTTGTTATGGTGGCTGATTATACCTCAGCCCTTTTAGTTAAGATATTCCTCCTGAAACACTTCACCTATGTTTTAAATGATTTAAAATTTAATGATAAATTTAGTAAAATACCTTTGTCATTATTAATCTGGTGCTTGGAAAATACAAATTAAAATGAAAACAGAAAGCTTTTATCATAGAACCAGGGTTAGTCTCAGGTGGGACGGGGGGGGGGGGGGGTCAACGGCAGATGTGACAAGGGGATGAAAATGAAAGTAGACAAAAGAGGATGTTCAAGATAAGCTATGGCAATCGTAATATGTATTTCAGAAGATAGGGAGTGATAAATGGAAGCACCGAAAGGAGAATGGTTATCCAGATAGGAATGGAAAGCAAAATGCTTCAACCATGAGATTTTATAAACAAAATTGGAAGATAATAAAGAGCCCCAGGGAGTTATTCCAACAACATACAACCACACTGTGTAACACAACCATACAAGGTGAAGCCAACACATACAACACTCTGTGGTACATGCGTAAAACAAGGAACCATATGAACCAATCACACATTCCAACTCTCAGGTCATTAAGAATGAAACGTCCAATTTTGAACTGAAAATCTATTTTACTTTATCTCAACAAAAAGCAATGCAGTTAATCAAATTATCAACACAATTTTGCCATTTTATCGGTAGCTTATATATGCTGGCAGCGAAGAATTCTGGAGAGCAAGAGTTGATGAAATCATGAAGGGCTGTTTTTGCATCATCTTCAAATTTGAAGCTTTTCCTTGCAAAAAGTTGTCTAATGCCTGGTGAATATGGTGGATGACAGAGTACTTCCAAGTTCAGTTCCTGTAACTTGAGTAGCGTTCTTTGTGCAACATGTGGCCAAGCATTGTCTTACAAGAGAGACTGGCCTCTCTTGACCTTTCTTGGTTGTTTAATTGCAAATTCACTCATCATTTCATCCAATTGGTTGACGTATACATCTGCTGTAATTGACTTAGCAGGTCTCATGAAGCTGTAGTGGATGACACTAGCACTGGACCATCAAACAGACGCTATTAGCTTCTTTTTTGGATTGTGTTTTGGCACTTCGTCTCTATCCAACCATCAAGTAGAATGCTTGCTATTGTTGAAAAGAATCCATTTTTCATCACATGTAACAATACAATGCAAAAATGGTTCACTTTTATGCCGTCACAGCAAAGAACAGCAAGTTTCAAGACAACGTGTCATTTGATGCTCATTCAGTTCAGGTGTTAACCACTTGTCCAGCTTCTTTACCTTGTCGGTTTGTTTCAGATGGTCTAATACTGTTGGAATTGAAACATCAAACCTTGCTGCTAACTCATGCATAGTTTGAAATGTATCCACTTCCACTCAGTTTCCAGCTCACCATTATCCACCTTGGCCTCAGGTCTACCATGGGACTGAGTTTCAAGAGTAAAGTCACCAGACAGGAACTTCTCAAACCATCAACGTACAGTGCACTCATTCACCACATCTTCACCAAACATCTCACTGATGTTTCGAGCTCTTCTGAGATGCATTGGTTCCACGACAGAACTCATATTCATAAACAACACAAATTTTTTATCTATCCACAGGTTCACAAAAATTAATTTACAAGAGAAAACTCACAATTTAATCAGACACCATGAATGGCATTTCAAAAAGTGATGATGTAACTCTTCAATGTTGTAAAACAAAGAATTGTCAGGATAAAACATTATAGTTAATGACAGTCAAACTTGATGCACAAGAAAATCAGACGTTTCCTTCTTAATGACCTGACACATCCATCATATTTCATAATAAATTACAACTCTTTATTGTAAACTCTACCAATCAATAACCAGACGGGAACCACCACCATTGTGTTTGGTATGCTTGCAGCCCAGCGATGACACTACAATCAAAGTCTTCCCGATGAAGGCACTTGCCACTTTTGTCCAACTCATGATGTTGCCCATCTGTTGCGTTCTTTGCCAGCCTCTTCATCTTCCACCCTCCACTCTTCCTCCCATGATAATCTTCTCTACACCTCTGTGTCTTCAGAGTGTTTTATGTAAGTGAGATTAATTTTTGAAGCATCCTCACACTTCAACAATGAAATAGAAATATGTTCTTCTGTTTTAAAAAAATTCAGTTTGATTGATCCAACAAGACTGAATTCTAAATTCAAAGAGTAAAACAACTTTGAAATTACAAACTGGAAACCCTGCAGAACATACACAGAGTAAGAGAGCCAGCAGCATCCAAGAAAAACATTCTGAAGAGTAACATAAACAAAAATGCACTTGAAATAGCTGACTGAAGGAAAGCAAAAAGAAAACTCAAATACAACACAAAATAAAACTAAATAACAACAAACTAAACAGACAGGAAGAGAATCCAAGTATATCACTTATATATCGTCATTGTTGTCATCGTTTAATACCTATTTTTCCATGCTTGCACAGGTTGGACAGAATTTATTGAGAAAGATTTTCTACAACCAGATTCCCTTTCTGTTATCAAACCTCACTGATTTTCCAAGTAAGGAAATATTTCCCCATGGCCAGACATGTTTTGGCAAAATATTAGAAATGATACTGCTTGTACAACAGTGACTTTCATTTATTACTATCGTACAATGTAAAGACAAAGAGGCATAAACACATACATGGTGGGCTTCCACATAGTTTCCCTCTGCCAAATCAATTTACAAAGTTCTAGTCAGGCCAAGGCTATAATAGAAGACATTTGCCCAAGCTGTCATGGAGTGGAACTGAACCCAAGCTCCCAACATACATAGGACTTGTGTGAAAAGTAGAAACTCCATTTTCATGAACAGATAGTTGCTTGTTTTTACAACTAACATATTGAAATATTAATCAGTTCAATACAAAACTTCAAACTTTTCCTTGTATTCTACTAAAAAGTATTAACGAACCTTTCAGTTTAATGTTAAATTCTAGGAGTGGCTGTGTGGTAAGTAGCTTGCTTACCAACCACTTGATTCTGGGTTCAGTCCCACTGCATGGCACCTTGGGCAAGTGTCTTCTACTATAGCCTTAGGCCGACCAAAACCGTGTGAGTGGATTTGGTAGAGAGAAACTGAAAGAAGCCCATTGTGTGTATATATATATATATATATATATATATATATTATAAATTAACTACCAACAAAAATAATTGGTAAGCTAACTCAATGTATATGTTTGTGTGTCTGTTTTTTGTCCCTCACAACATCGCTTGATAACCGATGCTGATGTGTTTACGTCCCCGTAACTTAGAGGTTTGGCAAAAGAGACCGATAGAATAAGTACTAGGCTTACTAAGAATAAGTTCTGGGGGTCAATTTGCACAACTAAAGGCAGTGCTCCAGCATGGCCACAGTCTAACGACTGAAATGAATAAAAGAATATATATATAATTTAATGAGCACAGTTTCCATTAGATAATATTTATCTCTCACTGGATGGAGATTTATCTCTCATTAGACTGTGGTCATGCTGGGGCGCAACCTTAAAAGATTTAGCCAAATACATCAACCCTAGTACTTATTTTTAAGCCTAGAACCTTTGGGACCCTTTGGCTGAACTGCTAAAAGGACATAAACAAGGCAACACCAGTTAAGTGCTGATGGGGAACAAACTCAAAAACATAAACACACACACACACATATATACATGACAGGCTTCTACACAGTTTTCATCCAAATCCACTCACAAGGCTTTGGTTGGCCTTGGGCTATAGTAGAAGACACTTGTCCAAGGTGCCATGCAGTGGGACTGAACTCAAAACCACATGGTCGCAAAGCAAGCTTCTTAACCTCACAGCTCTACCTTCATATGCTTATTATATTTAAACATGAAATGGGAGTTGCTCTCATCAATTTCTTGCTCTAACTTGAACCCTATTCTATCAATTAATTTGGAAAATAAATAACTTGGTAAAACAGTTTTGTTGTTATTTAGTTGCTATTTGCAAAGTAAGGGCAGTTTCCTGTTACAACAACAAGGGTTCCAGTTGATCCAATCAACAGAACAACCTGCTGCTCCTGGAATTAATGTGCAAAATGGCTGAGCACTCCACAGATGCACGTATCCTTAACTTAGTTCTCAGGGGGATTCAGCATGACACAAAATGTGACAAAGCTGGTCCCTTGTGAATTACAGGTACAACTCATTTTTGCCAGCTGAGTGGACTGAAGCAATGTGAAATAAAGTTTCTTGCTCAAGGACACAATGCACCGACAGGAATTGAACTCACGACTTTACAATCGTGAGCCAAATACCGTTATACAGATTGCCAAGACATTGACCCTTGTCTTGTTTTCAATGTTTAGGAAATGGTTCACAGCACCAGGAACGAGTCATTATAAAGAAATTTGTGCAATCTATTTCAGCATCCAACAAATGATGGAAGACAATGACAATTACGATGATGACAATGAATATTAAAGAACAAAAGACAAACCATTTAGTCTCTGTTTTGATGCCAACCAACCAGAGACCAACCTTGGCTCTTTGAGACAAACTCCTTGCTTTTAAAGTTACCTTAATCAAAACCCTTCCATCCAAATTCCATCTTAATTTACATTCCAAACATTAATGTATTAACGACAGTTATTTGGAGCAAATTCCTTATTTTCAAAATTAATTGAAACAAAAGGCAGTGGATTTAAGCAGAAATAAGGTAACAACAAGGTTAATCTTATGTGAAAAGGTTGAATGTGTTAGCACACACACACAATGTCAGCTATACTTTAATAACTAATGCGATATTTTCATAATTTTCCTGCAAAAATTTGCTTGTAGACAAAATGAGCAAAATGAAATTTGAGATGCTTTTTTTTCTTTTCTTTTTTTATAACTTTTAAATGACAAACTGCGTAAGGAGTGCAATGCCTCTGTGTAATGCTGCTTAAAACTGTTTCTCACGTTCTTCAATCAAAAGTCTGTTCTGATTTCCAAGTGAAAACAGAAGATTGATTTCATCGCATCTACGTTAAAACCAAATTAATATTCATTTGCTGCTAGCTTTGAAGAACGCATCTTTATTGGTTTGTGTTGGAACTTGGATCATACTAAATACTTTAAACCAGAGTCTGTATCTAGGTAACCATATCTTGATTGAAAACTCTTTAACTAATCATCATCGTCATCATCATCATCATTTAATGTCCACTTTTCTATGCTTGTATAAATCAGATGGAATTAGTTGATGCAGATTTTCTATGGCTGGACGCCCTTCCTGCTGCCAACCCTCACCTGTTTTCCAAGGTATTATTTTTTCAAGGGCATCCTGGCGTTAGGAAGGGCATCCAGCTGTAGAAACTGCCAAATCAGATTGGAGCTTGGTGCAGCCATCTGGTTCACCAGTCCTCAGTCAAATCGTCCGACCCGTGCTAGCATGGAAAGCAGACGTTAAACGATGATGATGATGATGAACAGAAATGTTTTCCACAGAAGACTGGAAATGAACAACACTGCTTGTAGAACAGTGAGGCTTGTTTACAACCCTCACCATTATGGTGAGGGACAAACACACACACACGCACTTATGTGCTCATATACGCAATGAACTAATTTCCGAATCCATTCACCAAGGCTTTCGTTGGTTTGGGGTCAAGTAGAAGACATTCTCCAGACGTTCTGTACACTGAGACTGAACTTGAAACCTCACAATCAGGAAACAGGCTTCTTTACTGCACTGCCACATCTGGTACCAATATACTAAGCTTACTTTATAGCACACGGGGATCAGACTTTCTTATATTAATTAGTCATAGTAATTAATCAAGTTGAATTAGTCAAAGCATCAGCCTTATTTAACATTAACTCCTGTGATCTTTAATCTAACTTATTCACTTGAATCAGGATAAAGTTTTCTCTCTCTCCATGTCATGCATTTCTATAATTAAAACCTAATTAACCCTTTGGGCTGTCAGATTATCCTGGCAAATCTAATGCTTGTTTATTCACATAGTAGCTTTGAGATTTCAGTGATGTGATTGTTTATTTTCAGAATAACATTATAGGATAGGTGTGAGAGGCTGGATCTAGCCAGTTTGAACATAAAACAGCGAGAATATTTGGGCTGGATATGGCTGATTTAGATACTAAAGAATTAAAATAGGAATTTAATGATCAATTCAAGGAAGGAAATCTTAAAATGCAATAAACTGTGTTGACATTCCAGGAATAGAAAATGGTAAAACGTATTCTTCAGTACTCACCATACATTTTCCCTTCATCTGACAAAATAATTTTTCTTCGACCACAGGGAGGGTAAATAGCCAAAGCTTCCTGGAAACTCTGTTCAATGTCCGGACTCCATACACCTTCTGCATCATTGGACAAATCCTCGGATACATTATCGGAATTGTTGTTGTTTGTGGCTGGATTACTTGCATTGCTCTCCCCGCTGTGATTCCAGCTGGATGACATATTCTGGAAAATATCAAAATTCCTTAATTTTACGTTTCAGCAAAATTTGTAATTAAATATATTTGGGATTAAAAAGTATCAATGGCTCATGTCTTTCAGTGTTTCTGGTGGGTTAGAAATAACTTCAGAGAAATCTACAACAGCCCCACCATCACCATCATTTAACATTCATCTTCTACATTGGCATGAAAGATGGACAATTTGACAGTAACCAAAGAGCAGGAGGATAGCATTCTGCCTCAGTATCACTTTTGGCATGGTCTCTACTGCTGGATGCCCTTCTTAACACCTATGACTTTACAGGGTGTATTTTATTGTGGCACCAACACCAGTGAGGTCATCAAGTATCTCACAAGACAAAGGAAAGGTGTCCTTGACAGCGTAAAGGGAAGGGTGGCTTTATGTCAGGTGCTGAGAAGCTAAAGTATGATAAAGGGACAGGCACAGGTGTTTTACTAAAGAGGACATGCATAGCGACTCCACCTTATATAAGGGCGGGATGGGATTAGCTGGAAAGAAGACAATGATGGGGTGATGAGGTGTCAGAGTTTATACAAAGATGGGAAGTAAAAGAGAGAATACAAAGAATCGTGAAGCAAGTTGATAAGATTGTGAGAGGAGCGTGACAGGTGGTTAGAGGGGGATTTGGGGAATGGAAAAGGGGGAAGGGTCTGTGTGTGTGGTTCCATTTACAACAATCATTATTCAATAACCTAAAATGCTGAAAGGAAGATTAAACACTGAAGTAAGTAGACTGTCTTCCTCTAGAATAAGCTGAGTGAAGTTTATAGATGAACACTTTTAATAGCAACCTGTCTCTATGGAAGTGTTCAGATTTTAAATTCAAATCTCAAATCAGCTGCTTCAGATAATAAGTTACTATAATAAGTTCAAGATGGTTTGTACCATTAATATTACCATTATAGAAAAGCAGTGAGCTGGCAGAATTGTTAGCATGCCAGGCAAAATGCTTAGTGGTATTTCATCTGCCAGTGTTTCGTTCTGAGTTCAAATTCTGCTGAGGTTGACTTTGCCTTTCATTCTTTTGGGGGTCAAATAAATAAGTATCAGTTACGCACTGGGGTCGATGTAATTGACTTAATCCCTTTGTCTGTCCTTGTTTGTCTCCTCTATGTTTAGCCCCCTCCCCATGGGCAATAAAGAAATAAATATTACCATTATAGAGATAGGTACAGGTGTGGCTGTGCAGTAAGAAGTTTGCATCGAAAATTTTTTTCTTTTGCCCTCATTTATAATTATATATATACATATATATATAATCGAAATTGAACCAAATTCGATGACTGGCACCCGTGCCAGTGGAGCACTAACAGCACCATCTGAGCAGGATCACTGCCAGAGCAGCTGCCTGACTTCTGTGCCAGTGGCACGTAAAAGCACCCACTACACTCTCGGAGTGGTTGGCGTTAGGAAGGGCATCCAGCTGTAGAAACTCTGCCAGATCAGAATGGAGCCTGGTGTAGCCATCTGGTTTGCCGGTCCTCAGTGAAATCATCCAACCCATGCCAGCATGGAAAGCGGATGTTAAACGATGATGATGATGATGATATATATATCTGTCACCTTTGCCTTGACTTTGTGTGATAGCTGCAAACGAGTATGTCACCTTAATGCAAATGATGTTGACTAGAAGTAATATTACCTTAATTAGAAACAGGTGAGAGTTGGCAACAGAAGGGCAGCCAGGTGTGGAAAAATCTGCCTCAACAATTTTCGTCCAAGTCATTCAAGCATAGAAAGGTTAAAATGTGGGTGAAGAGGAGGAGGTCATGATGATGATGATGATGATATATGTGTATAAGTATGTATCTTTGTCACCCACCACCCCTTGATAACTGGTGTTGGTGTGTTCATGTTCCCTTAACTTAGCGGTTCAGCAAAAAAAGACTGATAGAATAAATGGCAGACTTAAAAATAACCTAAGTCCTGGGGTCAATTTGCTTGCCTAAAACCTTTCAAGGCAGTGCCCCAGCATGGCCACAACCCAATGACCGAAACAAGCAAAACATAAAAAATAAAAACAAATAAATAAAATATGAACACTATTTGTAAACGTTGGACAATAATAAAAACCATTTGGTGTACTTGTAAAGAAAATCAGGTGAGATAAAAGTTGAACACCCCACCCCACTCTCTTGCTCTCTCTGATCTACTTTTATTTATCAGTCCATTCTTTCAGATCAAACCATAACGACCTCGTACTTACTACAACTAACAAACATCAACTGATGACCCATTTAAAACATACAAACACCAACACTAAAGAGGTTTACTAAGAAAACATAAGAAACTAAACAGCTGAGAACATCTCCTGAGGTGGGCAGGTGTAGAAGGTGTGTGGGTTCTCGGCACAACTTGTGTTGTGGCAACTAATACAGACAACATAACTCTTCTGCCAATACAGAATCCTTGAGTTCAAGTGGCAGGACAGAACCTGCAACAGGGACATGTTTATCTGGGTGAACATCACTTTTATGTTCACCAACCACAATGGCTTAGTTATGTCCTTTACGTAAATGATGGTTGTATTCCAAAAGACCTCCTTTGGCTCAAGAAGTAATGGACTCACACACACACCCTAGTCACAAAGCCTTTAACATTAACTCTTAACACTTCAGAATCAGATGCAGTTAACGGGATTCTATGGAAACAGCAAATGCCCATGGCAGGTTAAGAATGAAAAAACAGAACCCTTCCACCTAAGGTCGGGAACACTAAAGCTAACAAAAGGAAATTACAAGATCTTTACAAGGAAAAGAAACATTCCTACCAGGAGGCAACAGCCTTTATATATCAGATCGGCAAGGAGTGGCTATGGGCATAGGCATTGCTTTCAAATACATGGTTTCAGGTTCAGTCCCACTGTGTGACACCTTTTGCAAATGTCTTGTGTAGCCTCCAGTCCATCAAAGTTTCGTGAATGGATTTGGCAGATGGAAACTGAAAGAACACCATTGTATTTCAATGCATGTGGAGGTCTCCTTATCTTGACACGTGATAGTAGTAAACGAGTGCCTCTGTTATACAAGCAGTGTCATTCATTTCCAGTATTCTAGAAAACCATGTCTAGCCATGAGAAAGTATTTTAATTACAAGCAGGTGAGGATTGGGGACAGAAAAGGTATCCTGCCATAAAAAAAAAAATCTACCTCAAGAAATTCAGTCTGACCCATTCCAGCACAGAAAAGCAGATGTTAAAACAATAACCATGATGTTGATGATGATGATTGGCAAGCAAGTCAAGGATTACATTTCACAGCCTTTTCAAAAGCTACACTTTATAATCCTTTCTTGGCAGGTGCTCTCCAACGTCTGCCAGGCTAATGGAAGCTACAACAATACAATACCTTTACACATAAACACATGTCGTCAAGATTATGTTACTTTCGGAAGTCATAACGAAGTCTTCAGCATATCACAAATCTAAATCACAGGGCAGCCAAGTAGGACGAATACTTCACTTCACTTCCTTTGCAGATATATATCTGGATATTTGATCTCTAAACTGTGACAGTCGAATCTCAGATGATTACAATAACAGGATAATTGAAGAGTAGTAAAAGGATTTAACAAGTCCAAAATAACTTGTCTGAATAAAGACATCCTAATTGATAAGAAAGGAGATTTTATAGGCAATCCCAAAATGGTTGCAAAAAGTTAAGAAAAGAATAGGTTCTTTGAGAACAGGAGATTAACGTTTCCATTTCCATTATGGCTCTTGTTTCATTTCATTTGGATGTCATTATTATTAACCCTTTTGTTACCATATTCCTATTGAAAGATACTATGTTTGTTTCAATTCATTTTGAGAAAGAGTTTAATAAAATAAAAATATTCCATTTCTAAATCTCTCAGAGAGATTTATACATTAGCAGCACAATATAGTTGATAGTTTGTTGTCAACTTAATGTGACAGTCCCATGAAAGGGAAGAATGCTACTGTTATTTAGCCCCAGGAAACACCGTTTCCAGTTGGCCATGACACATTTTCTATGTCCTTATGTTTTCAAACAGGGGAGATAAGCACCTGCACCCAGCAAAGCCAGCATCCAGAGACTAGTTTCAGAGTCATTGCTCATCATCAGTCTGGAGTAGCATGGCTTGCTAAGCTGTCGATGCCTATTCGCCATTCACTGAAAATAGAAATAATACATTTCTAAATCTCTGAGAGAGATTTATACAGTAGCAGCATGATAAAGTGATGGTTTGTTGTCAACTTAATGTGGAAGTCTTAGGAAAGGGGAGAATGCTACTGCTATTTAGAAAATGTGTCATGGCCAACTGGAAACGGTGTTTCCTGGGGCTAAGTAGCAGTAGCATTTTCCCCTTTCATGGGACTGTCACTTTCATAAAATAATTATGGCATTATTAATCTAGTGTCTGAAACATAAATTAACATGAAATTTTTACGGAAGGTTCTAGATTGGTTTACAGTAAATTTATATCATAGAAGCAAGGGACAGTCTAAAGCAGATGAGTACTAAAGGGATTAATACATAACAAGAATGCTTCTCTCCATCTTCCTCTCATTACGCCAAGAGTATTAATATTTCATTATGTTGCTATTGTAAAGTATATTCTTTTACTTGTTTCAGTCATTTGACTGCATCCATGCTGGATCACCAGTTTTAGTCAAACAAACTGACCCCAGGACTTATTCTTTGCAAGCCTAGTACTTATTCTATCAGTCTCCTTTGTCGAACCACTAAGTTCTTGGGACATAAACACACCAACATTGGCAGTCAAGCGATAGTGGGGGGACAAACACAGACACACAAATACATACATACATATATAATATAATATGATAAATGCAAAAACTAATTTTTGTGTGTCACACTTTGACCACCTCCCACTCTTCAATGGTACTTCTTTGTGCTGGGGTGAGAGTAATAGTAGGCATAGAGACAGTGAGGGCAGTGGCGAAGACAGGGAGAGAGAGAGGGAGAGAAAGAGAGACAAAGAAATTTAGGGAGAGTTGATGATGTTTTATTAAAAGTAGTAGTGTTGATGGGAGTAATAAGAGAGAGTGGGTGTGTGACAGAAAGAGGGAGATGATGTACAACTCTCCTGGATAAATTCTTGTGGCCAGCATACTGAACCAACTACTGAACACTATCATTTTTGCTTTCTTTAATACATACATACATGTGTGTGTGTGTACATATACATACACACACATATATATATATATATAAAATACATTCTAATTGAAATACAGTTTCCCCAAAATTAAACATATCTAATATAATAAATGTGTGTGTCAGTGTATCACACTTTTTAAACTTTACTCCTAGAGGCCATTGCCCAACATATCATATCATTTTGGAATCAGGTTGACTCCGTGAGTAAATTAATAATATTCTGGGTCAAATCCAGACCTGCAATCCTGAAATTTTGGATTCCTATGTTTTCATTACTGTGATTGTTTTCGATTTTTTTTTAAACATGATTTTTAACGACGAATATGATCATAATTGAGTGGCTTTTAAGCTAGTATATATATAAATATGATGGGCTTCTTTCAGTTTCCGTCTACCAAATCCACTCACAAGGCTTTGGTCAGCCCAAGGCTATAGTAGAAGTCACTTGCCCAAGGTGCCATGCAGTGGGACTGAACCCAGAACCATGTGGTTAGAAAGCAAGTTTTTTTTACCACACAGCCACTCCTGCAGCTATGTTATATATTTTTTTCTGTATAAGTAATTTCCAAGATTCATTCTCTTCATGTATTTATTCCAGCAGACATCAATTATCTTTCAATAATTTCTAATTAGCTGTATAGTTTGTTTAATGAACAAATGCTTTGATTCAGTGAATCATGATACCATCTTCTCAAGTTGGTGTGTGTGTCCGTGTCCAGCAATCATATATAACATAATACTTATGGATTTATAAACAGTGCCGTGGTTGAACTGGAATAAATTTACATAACATTTAGTTTTATCACAAACATCATCATCGTTTAACGCCCGCTTTGACTGAGGACTGGCAAGCCAGAAGGCTGCACTAGGCTCCAATCTGATCTGGCAGAGTTTCTACAGCTGGATGCCCTTCCTAACACCAACCACTCCAAGAGTGTAGTGGGTGCTTTTACATGCCAACGGCACGAGGGCCAGTCAGGCAATACAGGTAACGGCCACACTCAAATGGTGTTTTTTACATGCCACCTGCCCAGGAGCCAGTTCATACAAATTTTACCATTTTTTAGGCAGTTTGTGATCCCATCTTCTTTCTTAATGTCAGGTTGATTGTATGTGTTGAAAATAACTAAATTTCCAAACATTTTCTTGCCTCACTGAGTTTACAGATGGAGGAAATTCAGAGAGCTGTTACCTCCACAAAAGGTTTCTCTCTCCAAGTGAAAGGAAGATTGTATGATACATGTATACAGACAGCAATTCTATATGGGCCCTGAATGTAGAGGACATGCAAAGGTTAGAGAGGAATGAGGCTGGTATGCTTTGCTGGATGTGCAATGTAAGTGTACATGTTTGACAAAGTGCTGGTGTGTTGAGAGAGAAGCATCAGAGGAATTAATTGCTGTGTGCAAGAGAGGAAGTGGAAGACATGGGGTGAAGTACTGAAGAAGGACCTCAGGACCTTTCAGACAAGATGACAAAGGACTGAGATGCTTGGCACCTTGCACTACTCAAGAAGACCCACACTCTGCAGCAGAAGTGTTAAGACTGGTCCTTCTGGTGGTGGGAAGCATTCATAGTGGTGCCACATAAAGAACCCGTGTGGAGTCGCGTAAAAAGTATTCATGTGGGACCACATTAAAGTGCCCATGGGGTGGCACATAAAATCACCCATCACACCCTCAGAGTGGTTGGCATTAGGAGCCAAAGACCAAATCAGAGTGGAGCCTGGTGCAGTTCCCCACCTTGCCAGCTCTGGTCAAACCATCCGACCCATGCCAGCATGGACAACAGACATTAAATGATGATGATGATGATGACAGCAAATAAATTTAGTTTCAGACTCCCCTAAACCCACCCCAAGGGTCAATAAAGCAAAAACCAGTGAAATGCTCGAATCAAAGTAATTTGTTCTGAGAAATACCCGCAATTCTTAGATATGGATGGGTGAGTTTGACCGAGAGCAAGTCATTGGGAAGAGCAACACCACTGACAGCATGTAGGGCTGCCTAAGCTGGACAGATTGGTCAAAAGACTGGACAATTGATATTCAGATGACTCACCAAACATCTTTTCATTTCTTCTGTCAACCATGCATCCTACAGCAAGACACTTGTTTCTGTCCGTCCATCATACTTTAATGTCTCAACACCTGGCATAAAGACACTTCCCCAGCCCCACCTCCACTCAATACTACACTCCTCCTTCAGTTATGGGCGTCCAATCTTGTGAGTAGCTTGGTGACTTCACTAGTGCTGACACCATGTAAAACAACACTCAGTACGTTCTGCCAAGTGGTTGGCATTAGGAATGGCATCCAGTCATAGAAATCCTACCAAAACAGACATTGGAGCTTAGCGCAGTCCTCTGCTTTGTTGACTTCTGTTAAATCACACAAAAACCCATGCAAGCACAGAAAATGCATGGTGAACGATGATGATGATGATGAAATACCCCACCTCGTTCCCCAAAGAGTTAACATTGTTCCTAAGAAATCTATCTGTATGAAGGTATTCAAACACTTCCAATTAACACGTCTCTCTCTCTCTCTCTCTCTCTCTCCTCACTTGTCTCTCAACAAGATTTATTGCAGTCAAAAACGTGGTTACTTCCAACTGACACCAGTTATAGATTGACAAGATAAAATGAAACTTTTTACAACATGCAAAAGTGCAATTTATTCCGTCTTGTTTTGTTCTTTGTTGTTGTTGTTGCTGATTTTGTGAGAGAAGAGAATGCAAAGAAAGGGTTTTAAATCTAATCTCAAGGATAATAAATATAACTTCACAGGTCAACAGATACGGATTTACTTTCTTATCTTGGGACCAAATGAGGATATAATACATATATGTGTGTGTGTGTGTGTGTGTGTGTGTGAAAGAACTCTGGCATGCATGTTTGTATATATGTGTGCATGTGTCTGTGTTCCACTTTGTCTTGACATCATGCGACAGTTGTAAACAAATGTCACATTGCCATACCAGAAGTGTCCTTTATTTCCACTGTTCCAAGAAAACATCTCCAGCCATGGAGAAAATCTCTCTCAATGTGAACATGGGAGTATAGATGATAAAACTGCTTCATCATCATCATCATCGTTTAATGTCCGCTTTCCATGCTGGCATGGGTTGGACGGTTTAACTGTGGACTGGCAAGCCAGTGGGCTGCACCGGGCTCCAATCTGATCTGGCAAGATTTCTACAGCTGGATGCCCTTCCTAATGCCAACCATTCTGAGAGTGTAGTGGGTACCTTTTATGTGCCCCCAGCAAGGGTGCCAGTCAGGCAGCACTGGAATCAACCACGTTCAGATGTTGCCTTTTACATGCCACTGGCACAGGAGCCAATCCAGGAGCAGGGGGTGGGGGCTGGCATCGATCACGTTCGGATGCCGCTTTTTACATGCCACCAGCAAGGGTGCCAGTCAGGCAGCACTGGCATCAACCTACACTTGAATGGTGCTTAGTATGTGCCACCAGTACAGGTGCCAGTCAGGCGGCACTGGCATCAGCCACAACTACAATTTCCATCTTGATTTGCTTTTGATTTTACTTGACTCAAAAGGTCTTCTCAAGCGCAGCATATTGCCTGATGATTCAAGGGTCCTTTTAAATAGGCTGGTTATGCGACACTGGTATATCACTAACCTCACTTTACTTGCCAGGCCTTCCCAATCACAGCATATCTTCTGTATCTATTATTTTATTAGAATGATAACCCAGTATATCCAGGTGGATAAGGTATTGCTGAGTAGATCAGGAGATGTGAGTACAAATGGGGGAGCAGGTTTTATAGTGTTTCGGGGTCAGACACTGGAATTCTATATTTTTCACTTCATTGCTACAATTATTCTTTATCCTTTCTGAGTTTCAGTCATTGGACTGCAGCCAAGCCGGGGCATTATATTGAAAGGTTTTTAGTTGAACAAGTCAACCCCAGGACTTTTTTTTTCAAGTTTGGTATTTATTGTGGGGGGAACTCAAAGTTACAGGGACATAAACCAAACTAACACTTGTTCTGGAGCAGTGTGCGGTACAAACACACGCACATATATATATATATGTTGTGTTGGCAACTAAGTTCCCGCCATTTTTTAAAATTTTGGAATCGATTTTTTCAAGAATTCTATTTTTAAATCATTTTGGAATCTATTTGTTTTTTTTTTCTAGTTAATTTTAGTTTATTTTCAGATCATTAAAATGGAATGTCAAGTTAAGAAAAACGAGCATTTTTGACACCTCCTTCTTTTTGCTTTTAATCATGGTTCTGAGGCCGCAAAAGCTGCTCGCGACATTTGTGCTGTGTATGGAGAGGGTGCCATAGCTGAAAGAACCGCTCGTGATTGGTATGCCAAGTTCGAAAATGGAAATTTTGACCTCAAAGACGCACCTCGTTCTGGCTGTCCAGTCGAGTTCGATGAAGAGCGATTAAACCAACTTTTGCATGAAAATTCTCGTCAAACAAGGGAAGTAGCAGAGAAAATGGAATGCGCCCACACTGCTATAGAGAAGCATCTTCACTTGATGGGAAAGGTTCAGAAGTATGGAGCATGGGTTCCGCATGCTTTAAGTGACAACAACAAAAATCAATGAGCCACAATCTCTGCTGGTTTGCTTGCTTGTCACTGCTCAACTCATGGACACAAGCAACGATTTCTTTACCGAATCTTTACTGGCGATGAAAAATGGTGCCTGTACATCAATATGAAGCAGCATAAGGAATGGCTTAGCTCCGGTAAACAAGCAACACCACGTGTGAAACAAGATCTTCATCCATGTAAAATGATGTTGTGCATATGGTGGGACGGGGAAGGGATTATCCATTACGAATTGCTTGAACGGAACCAAACGGTCAACGCAGAACTCTATGTTCAACAGATGGAACAACTCAACATAGCTATTCAAGAGAAAAGACCTAATCGTCATGGTATATTCTGTTAAGAACATAGTAGAGTACGATATAAAGCTTCTTCTTGATTCCAAAATTATTTCCAATCACACACACCAGACTTTTTTTCAGTTTCCATCAACCAAATCCACTCGAGGCTTTGGTTGGCCCAAGGCTATAGTAGAGGATACTTGCCCAAGGTGCCATGCAGTGGGACTGAACCCAGAACCATGTGGTCGAGAAACAATTTTCTTAACCATACAGCCACATAACCATTTCTATCGGATATTCAATCAGATATCTTAGTAAATCCATTGGAGTTTGTACTCAAAATTTCTTCCTCAATTATTATTATTTTAATTATCCATAATTTGTTTTAATGGGATTTATTTATGCTTTTGTCATGAGTCTTTTGTAAGAAAAAGTATCCCAAGAATAAAATTAAACAGACTTCAACAATATTTTCATTACTGGGAAGGTTCTTGCGTCTAGATTTTGTGAACAAAGTAGATGTTAAACAAATTAACATTCTAGTTAACCCATGGGATTATATAAATGTATATACATGCATGTATAGATATGCATATATAAGAGTGTGTGTGTGTGTGTATATAGTACATCATCCAATTTACTACAGACTTTAAAGAGTAATATTTACCACACAATAATATAAGGTTTGTATAGTCAGATGATAGCCACAGGCCATATAAAATATCTTACAGAACTGTTTTTGTTTTAATCTCATTCTTTGCATTTTATGAAAATCAAAAATTATTTCTATAAGAAGAATTTTCCAATTTTTTCATAACATCATTCTAACATACACTTTTCCAAACAAACATGAAATTTACTTAATCAAATGAAATGCAGTTACCTGTACATTAATGTAAATTAGTGCAGATTATAAGAGGCTCTGGATCATCAATATCCAGAAAGCTGGTGTTGTACCTGTTATAGATCAATGTCCAGTCTACATTGATTGATTGATAGAGTCAACACATTTTGGCTTTTTCACAAATCCAATTGTAAACCTTTTGTTATGATACAGTTCTATATTTAAGAGATGAGGAATTATGTACATTATTTACATTCGACAGATATTTGTCCTCATCTTGTTTGTTATTAACACAACGTTTCAGCTGATATACCCTCCAGCCTTCTTCAGGTGTCTTGGGGAAATTTCGAACCTGGGTTCTCATTCCTAAGGTATTTTTCAATGTTATTTATTATTATTGTTGTTGTTATTGTTCAGGTCACTGCTTGGAATCAAACTCGGGGTTAGTAGCCTGCGCTCTTAACCACTACACCATATGCCTGTGGGCAATCATGGAGTGAATTTCAGGGCTTATAAATCTAATATTCTCCTATCCTTCCTTAATACAGGTTCCCATATGCTACTCATATCTGCACTCGGTCTGCTTAGGAGGTTGTTGTGTTTTAGCATATGTGCTGCTTCTTTTAGTTTTCGTATTTTCCAGTGGTGTTCTCTGTCTATTATTTTAACTTCATCCCACAGGGGGAGGTGGTCTCCATTTTTCCATACATGATCAGCTACACCCAATTTATCACTATCTCCCCGTGTCACAGCTTTGCAATGTTCCTCTACCCTTATTTAGTGGGGGCGGTATGTTTCGCCTTTGTATAATCTACCACAGCTGCATGGGATGGAGTACACGCAGTTCTTAGTCATATTCTCTTCTATTGGTGGTTTTACCTGAAGGAGATATTTGTGAAGTGTTGTATTACTTTTGAATGCTGTCCTGATGTCATATGGGCCGCATATCTTTTGTACCTTTTCGGAGAAACCTTTCACATAGGGTAGACAGGCTGTGGGCAGTTTATTGGCCTCGTCCTCTCTCTTCTTCATAATTGGAGTGGATAGAATACTTTGGGGGTAGTTGTTGCTTAACAGACCATTATTGAGCTTGATTATTTCTTCGTGGTGTGCATCAGGATCGCTATTTATATTCTTTGCTCGATGTTTTAGGCACTGAGCAATCCTTCTCTTTACACTGTATGGATGGTGGGAAATGAAGTTGAGGTATCGTCCAGTAAAGGTCAGCTTGCGGTATACGGATGTCCTGAATTGGTGCGTGTTATTAATACGACCAGGAATGCCAGCTGATTGTCTTTTTCCTTTTCCACTGTGAACTGTATGGATGGCTTTATTGAGTTCACGTGATCTAACAGCAAGCACTTGGACATCTTCCTGGTGGGGCCAGAGTATAAAGGTGACATCAACATATTGTAACCATAGTGTTGGTTTTAATGGTGTTGATCCTAAAGCCAAATTCTCAAAGTATTCCATGTATATATTGGCAATTACCAGTGATAATGGTGAACCCATAGCTAAACCCTCCTCTTGTCGATATATATCAGTGTCCATACTGAAGTAGATAGTTTCTACACAGAAGGTCAAGATTTCCATCAAGTTTCTTATTGGTATACTAGTGCGTTCATTCAGATGGGTGTCTGTCACTAGTTTTTCTTGTATCACCGATAGTGCTTCACTATCGGTGATACAAGAAAACATTGAGTTAACAACAAACAAGATGAGGACAAATATCCATCGAATGTAAATAATGTAAATAATGTACTTTTGTTATGATATTCCTGTTGAAATACTCTGCCTTTGTTTTAAATGATTTTGAGAATAACAACAAATTTAGGAAAATAATTTTGTCGTTATTAAGATGGTGCCTGGAACACAAATTAAAATGAAATTTTGATGGAAGGTTTGAATTTGGATCTTTTTAAATTGGGAAGTTTGTGCTTTAAAACCAGGGGCAATTTCAGGCAAATTGGTACCGAAAGCATTAAGAACAAGAAGGATCCAGTCACAGTTAATTGAAGATTTGGTTGGAATTCAGATCATTATCAGGATCAGAACGCATACAAATCCAGAAAGTCTGTCTTTCACGAGAAATGACAACGTTAATGATAATTGTTTCAACTTGTGGCACAAGGCCAGCAATTGTAGTGGGTTTTAGAGTCACTTCCACTAACCCTAATATATGACTGGTATTTTATTGACCCTTAAAAGGATGAAAGGCAATGCTGACCTTGGCACAATTTGAACCCAGAACATAAACAACCAAAACATATAACACTAATCATTCGGTTTGATGCACCACAACTACTACTGCTAAAGTCAGTTTGCTGTCTTTAGTAGTAGTAGTAGTAGTAGTAGTAGTAGTAGTAGTAGTATATGAAATGCAATCACAAAAAAGTGCAAAATAAAATAATAATTATGATTAAAAAGCTAAAAACGTTATCTTTTTATGACAGTAATTATTTATCTATTGAGTTATTTAATCAAAAATAAATCAGTTTTTTTATAGAATTAGATCAATTATCTTTTAACCTAGTTTTTCTGCAAATGACAATTCACCGTGAAAAATCTCTTGTATCTTCGCTATCTTGAGTCAAGTTTTACTTTTATCATTTTATCAATTTTCCAAGCATTATTTCTGCAATAATTGGTTGTGACAAAGAAGTGGCCTTTCCTTGATACGAGATACGGGGCCAAAAGAAATGTTAAAGGGACAGAGGTGAGGTTGGAGAATTGTGTGACTGTGAAAGTTGGCTAGGTGAACCCTTTTGATGCCAACCCCTTTGGAATCACCCCACCTGCTTCTGTGGTACAAACTTCTTTTAAAATCATTAAATTAAAACCTTCCATCAATATTTCAAATTAATTTATACTTCAACCATTAGCTTATATTGACAAAATTATTTTACTAAATTCTTTATTATTTCCAAAATTAACAGAAACCAAGGTGGTGCATTTTAAGAAAAATATGCTAATGAAAGGGTTAAATATGTTAAATTTTGTGACTGATGTTGCTGCACCTTTCAACTGACAGTATTTAAGAAAAAAAAAAAAGATAAAGTTAATGAGGGTTGGTTTTGCTAAGTTCGTGTTAATATATGGAGACAAAAGAATTCTTGTATTTGAAGCGGAGTTCATTCTCTGAGAAATGTGTTGTTTACTGTTACAATTAACCAACCCACTTCATATCTCTGATGTCGACTCAATTTCAATACACAAGTGAAGTCTATCTGAGTTAACATCCCATTACAGTAAATTCCAGTCCAAAATATTGGTTACTAGCTTAAAAGCCTCCCTATCAGGCAGCTTTTAAGCAACTGACCCCGAGTGGGAAGATCTGCAAACTGATCTCGGACTTCAACATCATCATCATCATCGTTTAACGTCCGCTTTCCATGCTAGCATGGGTTGGACGATTTGACTGAGGACTGGTGAAACCGGATGGCAACACCAGGCTCCAATCTAATTTGGCAGAGTTTCTACAGCTGGATGCCCTTCCTAACGCCAACCACTCAGAGAGTGTAGTGGGTGCTTTTACGTGTCACCCGCACGAAAACGGCCACGCTTGAAATGGTGTCTTTCATGTGCCACCCGCACAAGCCAGTCCAGGGGCACTGGCAACGATCTCACTCGAAAATCCTACGGGAGCCAGTCAGGCGGTACTGGCAACAGCCACGCTCAAAATGGTGCATCTCATGTGCCACCCGCACAAGAGCCAGTCCAGGGGCACTGGCAACGATCTTACTTGGCTTGCCGGGTCTTCTCACGCACAGCACATTTCCAAAGGTCTCGGTCAGTAGTCATCGCCTCGGTGAGGCCCAATGTACGAAGGTCTTGCCTCACCACTTCAGCCCAGGTCTTCCTGGGCCTACCTCTTCCACGGGTTCCCTCAACTGTTAGGGTGTGGCACTTTTTCACGCAGCTATCCTCATCCATTCTCACCACATGTCCATACTAGCGCAATCGTCTCTCTTGCACACCACAACTGATGCTTCTAATGTTCAGCTTTTCTCTCAAGATACTTACACTCTGACGGGTATTCACATTGACATTACACATCCAACGGAGCATACTGGCTTCATTCCTTGCGAGCTTACGTATGTCCTCAGCAGTTACAGTCCATGTTTCACTGCCATGTAGCATGGCTGTTCGTACGCATGCGTCATACAGTCTGCCTTTTACTCTGAGTGAGAGTCCCTTTGTCGCCAGCAGGGGTAAGAGCTCTCTAAACTTTGCCCAGGCTATTCTTATTCTAGCAGCTACACTTTCAGCGCACCCACCCCCACTACTAACTTGGTCGCCCAGATAGCGGAAGCTATCGACTACCTCTAGTTTTTCACCCTGGAATGAGATAGAAGTTGTTTCCTGTTTGTTTACAGTCTTTATTGCACCTGAACATCTGCCACAAACAAAAACTAACTTCCTAGTTAACCTGCCTTTGATGTTGCTGCACCTCTTATGTGTCCATAGCTTGCACCGGGTACATCTTATAGAGTTACTACCTACTCCTTTTCTACATACTGAGCAGGGCCATCTACCTGAAGGGGTTTGTGTTTTATCTACCTTCCTACTTATTAGGATTTTGGTTTTAGCTAGGTTGACTCTAAGGCCCTTCAATTCTAGACCTTGCTTCCACACCTGAAACTTCTCCTCTAGTTCTGATAGTGACTCCGCAATTAGGGCAAGGTCATCAGCATAGAGGAGCTCCCAGGGGCAACCTGTCTTGAACTCCTCTGTGATTGCCTGGAGGACTATGATAAATAAGAGGGGGCTGAGGACGGAACCTTGGTGGACCCCTACCTCTACCCAGAATTCATTGCTGTACTCATTTCCAACCCTCACCTTACTGGCAGCATCTCTGTACATGGCTCGCACAGCTCTCACTAACCATTCTTCTATCCCAAGTTTCCTCAGTGACCACCAGATAAGGGATCGGGGGACCCTGTCAAAGGCCTTCTCCATGTCAACGAAAGCCAGGTACAGAGGTTTATCCTTAGCTAGGTATTTCTCCTGCAACTGTCTCACTAGAAATAAGGCATCAGTAGTGCTTTTACCTGGCACGAACCCAAACTGCATCTCATCTAAATTGATTCGCTCCCTAATTAGTTGGGCTATGACCCTCTCTGTAACTTTCATAACCTGATCTAACAGCTTGATGCCTCTGTAATTATTTGTATCTAAAGCGTCACCTTTACCTTTGTAGCAGTTGAATATGATGCTGCTACACCAGTCATTGGGTATGACTCCTTCGTGTATCACCTGGTTCGTAATACGGGTGACTAGGCTGTAGCCAACACTGCCAGATATTTTGAGCATCTCTGCAGTGATTCCTGATGGGCCGGGGGCTTTCCCGGTCTTCATACTCTTAATTGCTTTATCTACCCTGGTACTGTCAGCTCGGATAGCTGGTCCCTCTGCTGGGTCGACACACGGCAGGCTCTCCTCCTCCCATTCATTCTCTTGTTTTGGAGAATTTGTTGTTGTTGTTTCCTCTAGAGTCATATCCCAATCATGATTGTATTCGTCACTAAAAATCATGTAAAAAACAAAAATCGCCAACAACAAAGACAGTAATGAAAACACAGGAATCTAATAATTTCAGGATCGTGGGTTTGGATTCAACCCAGAATGTTTTTAATTTACTCACAGGTGTCAGCCTGATTCCTAAATAGTATGATAAGTTTGGTTTACAGCCTTTAGTAGTAAAGTTGAAAAAGTGTGACACACTGACATTCACAATTATTATAGTATATTATATTATTTTAAGATGGCGAGCTGGCAGAATCGTAAGCATGCTGGGCAAAATGCTTAGCTGTATTTCATCTGCCATTAGGTTTTGAGTTCGAATTCCTCTGGGTTCAACTTTGCCTTTCATCTTTTCGGGGTCGATAAAATTAGTACCCGTTACGTACTGGGGATCGATGTAATCGACATAATCCCTTCCCCCAAAATTTGAGACCTTGTGCTTCCTTCCTGTAGAAAGGATTTATTAAAGTTGAAAAAGTGTGACACACTGACATTCACATTTATTATATTAGATATGTTTAATTTTGGGGTAACTTTACTTCAATTAAAGTGTATTTTATATATACAAGTGTGTGCGTGGGTGTATGTAGTAAAGAAAGCATAAAATAAAACAAAAATGAGTGTTCAGTATGTTGGCGACAGGAATTTCTCTCAAAGGGACATGGTTTTAAACAAAGATGTACATCATCTCAATCTTTCTCTCTCTTATTACTCCCACTGCTACCATCAACACTACTACTTTTAATAAAACATCATCAACTCTCCCTAAATTTCTTTGTCTCTCTTTGTCTCCCTCTTTCATTCTCTCTCTCTCTCTCTCTGCCACCCCCTCACTGTCTCTATGCATACTATTACTCTCATCCCATCATGAGGAATAGTAGGAGTGTCATTGAATGGTAAGAGAGGAGATCTAAGTGTGACACACTGAAACACAGAAATTAGTTTTTGCATTTATTATATTAGATAAATACATTGGTCAAGTCAGTCTTTTACTTGTCTGAGTTTCACCTGTGAGTGTACAGGGTTGTCAGGCAACGTATGACAGGAGTAACTTGCCTGGGGCCCCCTATGCACCCACAGGTAACACTCAGATGAGCAACAGACTGATTCAATCAAAATTAAAATACTTTTCATTTCTACTTTAGTATCGAGTATTCTTGCTTCTGACAATCAACATTAAATGTTTGTGTGTGTGTGTGCAGTGCGTGTATCATCATCATCATCATCATAGTTTTCACATCCACTTTTCTATGCTTGTATAGAAACAGAATTTGTTGAGGCAGTTTTTCTACAGTTGGATGCCCTCTCTGTTGCCAACCCTCATCTGTTTCCAAGCAAGACAATAATCCCAATGTTGAAACACATCTCCATGACAGTGACATTCGTTTACAACTATCACATGAGGTCAAGAGACAGTAATACTCCTACACTCACATACATGTGGCATTTCATGTGCTCAAGAAAACCCTTCCATATCAGCAAAAATAATATCCTTTAAAAACCACTCAAATATACCTGTACATGCAAGGCTTTGTACCCCACTTCCTCTCTCCCTGACACATCAAGCATTCTCCCCCCACCACCACTACCACCTGCAAGCAATATCACACATATTACATCCCATACCCTTTCAAACATTCTCCAATTACCTCCATTCCACATTATCCCTACCCACACCATTTCAACCAATCTCTGCCTTCACCTCCTTTCTGTACCTTCAGCTACTACCCTCCCCCCCCCCACTCACTATACTCCATTCTTAGCACCTCTCTCATTTGCTATCATTGTCAATACCCTCCCACATCTACCATCATAACCTACCTACTATGAAAAGGGTAAAGAGCCCCTTTGGTCATGAATGACCATGGGATTGCACCAAGAAAGTTCCCTTCCAAGGCACAAGTCTGGGCAAGGTTGTTTATGGAAGACCAGCCTCCCCTCTCCACGCCACTGATGTTATCCAAGGGAAAGGCAAAGGGGCTGATACAGCTTGGCACCTGTGACGTTGCTACTCATTTCTACAGCTGAGTGAACTGGAGCAACATGAAATAAAATGTCTTACTCAAGAACACAACATGCAGCCCGGACCGGGAATTGAACTCACTACCTCATGATTGTGAGCCCAAGGCTTTAACCCCTGACCATGCACTCCCACCTACTATGTATTCTTATCCCCCACTCCTCCCCCGAGCGACTCCTACCTCTGCATCCTGGTATTTCCTTCCTTGTTTTTTTCTCTCTCTTGCACGTTACATGACAACCTCGCTAGTGTCAGTGGCACAAACAAAGCATCCAGTACGCTCTCTTAAGTGGTTGGCATTAGGAAGAGCATCCAGCCGTAGAAACCAAAAGTGACATTGGAACTGAACACAGCTCTGCAGCTCACCATATCAAAACCAACCAACCCATGCCAGCACAGAAAGTAGACATTCAATGATGACGAGGACGATACATGTATACATCATCATCAATCGTTTTATATATATAGATATATATATATATATATATCATGTATACAATAGGCTTCTTTCAGTTTCTGTCTACCAAATTCATTTACAAGGTTTTGGTCAGACTGAGGCTATAGTAGAGGACACTTGTCCAAGGTGCCATGCAGTGGGACTGAACTTGAGACCATGTTGGCTGGGAAGCAAACTTCTTACCACACAGTTATGATCAAGTTTATGTGTGTGTGTGTGTGTGTGTGTATATATATATATATATATATATATATATATATATATATATATATACACATACACATACATTGTGTGCACTGTCCCAGTTTTAGACCACAAAAACCATGTCCTTGTGTGCAAGTAAAATGATTCACATCAGGAAAAAGTGATAGCCAAGACTGGTGTGTGTGTGTGTGTGTGTGTGTGTGTGTGCATGCTGGTGGTGATGAATCATACCAATGATGAAGATTAAGAAGATGGTTTTGATAGTATATAAAATTAGCTCATCACCATCATCACCATCATCGTCGTCCCAAGTACTAGAGAATATGATAAGGAATCTTCACTGGGAATTGGTACCTCTTCATGATAACTTATTTATTAACAAGTTAAGATGGGGGTTCAGTATCCAGTTACAATATATTTCTAATATTTTCTGATTGCTGAAAATATTTTGGCTCCCAATTTTTTTCTCAATGTTTTGACAGTAGTTCCACAATTTAGGATATTGGCATAAAGTATCAGAGTAATAATTTTAGAGCAAAATGATATTACACAGCTTTTGTTAACACATTTCTGTTGAAATACACAGCTTTTGCTTTGATTAATTTTGAAAATAATAAGAATTTAGTCAAAAAAAACTGTCATTATTAAACTGTGTCTCAAAGGCAGCAAGTTGGCAAAATCATTAACATGGCTGGGCGAAATCCTTGGCAGCAGCATTTTGTCTGTCTTTACATTCTGAGTTGACTTTGCCTTCTATCTTTTCTTTTTTTTGGGGGGGGGGGGGTCAATAAAATAAATACCAGTCATTCACTAAGGTCGATGTAAATGACTTACATCCTTCCCTTGAAATTGCTGTTTTCGTGCCAAAATTTGAAATCATTATTAAACAGTGTCTGGAACATAAATTCATGCGAAGCTTGTGTCAGAGAATCAGAGTTGGTTGAGGATAGGGTTAGGGTACCAATTAGGACTAATTGTCAACAGGAAAGGCTAACAAGACAAGGACTGAACCCCTAACTTTTAGACCCATAACACAACAGAGTCAAGTGACCCGTCATGACATTAATAAAACTAAGGCTTCAAACTGGAAACCATGACCAAAGTTTTTTGTATCAAAGTCATCGTCACTGAACTTGTGTATTAAAACCATATTTAAGGAAACACTTGAAAGTACATTATCACATAGTTGTGTCGTTAATAGTTAGAAAAAGATAATGAAAGAGAAATTAATATTAGAAACATTTCTATTGGCTCTGTTGTCTTCCGACCAGGTTCACCTGACTAACGACTCACTGATTAAATTACTGTAATGCCAAGTGCAAAGGTAAGTTACAATATAATTAAAGAATGTTTGGTTCACTCCTAACCAGCAGGTTCCAAAATGTTGTCGCTTTTTGCATATTGCTTCCTGTGATTTCGTTCGAAGATAAAAACAGTTGACGGATAAACTCTATTTATGCACCTGCCACTTATATACCTCACCTGTTCAATTCAATGAGAATCTATACCAAAGAAAAAGACGGGGAGGTGCTTGCTTGCTCTCTCTCTCTCTTTTTTCCCCAGGTATATTTAGTGGCATATTCCAGTTAAGTATACTGGAGGGAGAAGATATTAATGAGCACATGCACCCACACACTCGTGTGTGTGTTAGTCTCCCAAATGACTTGGTTTAACCCTTCAGCATTCAAATTGCTGCCAAATGTAAAGTTTACTTATTCACATTGTTTGCAATTTATCGTACATTGTCCTGTGGCTGTGATTATTTATTGTTAGAATGACATTGTAGGGTAGGTGTGAAAGGCTGCACCTGGCTATTTTGAACATAAAACAGATAGAATATTTGGGCATGATATGGTTGGCTTGGAGAGCAAAGAGTTAAAACTGTTCAGTGTAGAGAAAATCTTTTCTTTATTTATTTGTCAAGTCTGGAGGAAGGGACGAGACTGGTGGGGGCTGATGTTGTTAATGTTCTGCTAAACATTTGCCAGCGAATATATGCAGGGAAGACATGAACAAGGAGAAGATTGCTGCAGGTCAAGGTTCTGAAAAGACAGGACTGGGGAAAATGACTACTATGAGGTTGAAAGGGGCCGGATGCATCAGGAGTGAGAAGAGGGTGAAAGATAAGAGGGGTCAGGGTGCATGAGTAATATAGAAGCAGGACCAGCCAAGATCCAAGCAATGGAAGCCATTAAAATAAAGAGAGAAAAGGCAGAGAGAGGAGAGAGATCACAGCTGTGGACCATTGGCGATTGAGTATCAGCTAAGTGGCCCAAGATGTGTAGTAGTAACAGCACCAAATGAAATGTTTGAGCAGTTCTTCACCTGCAGATTTTGTGTTTGAAATGTATAGAGATACAGTTGACAAAGAAAAATATCAAGTGTGGAAATCTTATTAGAAATTTAAACTTCAATTCCATTTGGTTCCTTCATTTTAATACCTGCATCTTACAAATGGTTTAGCACCTGTATTTTATGAATGCTTTTAAACATGAACAAAAATACATATAACCATACACCCCTTATTTCCAAATAGATCAATTCGGTTCATAGTTTCTAATTGTCCGACTCGTCTTTGCCAAGGAGAATACAAAGGCTTCATAGTCAGAGTTTCACAGATTCAGAAGACTTGCTACAAAATCGCAATTGCATGCATTAAGTGCAATAGAAGACAACTTGTTAAAGAGCTGAAGACAACTGGGCCTCAACTGGCATACTCAAGGAAAAACTGCACTTGTATGGCTTCACTCTAAAGATAATCTCTCACGCATGTGTGCATGCGCATGCACACACGTATGACTTTGTTTTGACATCATGTGATAATTGTAAATGAGTATTCCATGAGAAACATGTCTGGCTATGGAGGGATATTATCTTGCTTAGAAGCAGGTGATGGTTGGCAACAGGAAGGGCATCTAACTGTAGAAAATGTATTTCAACAAATTCTATACAACCATGAAAAATTTGATGCTAAAACGATATAAAGATGATGATGGTGGTGGTGGTGGTGGAGGGGGTGATGATGATGATGAGATGATGTGTTCACTGAAAAAGTTTCAAAACATCATAGAAACAATACTGTCCTACAACTGAAAAGCTAATTAGAGAATACCACGTAAAAGTTCTCTTCGTTAAAAACAAAACATTTTGTAATGTTATTTACCAGTTCAAATTTGCTTGTGGCACATTTGGACTGTGATAAACAAACCATTCTCCGTGTTTTATCATGGAGGAAGTGTCCTGACAATGGTGTAAATACATTTAGATCAGTTAGCAGCGCCCCCTTTCCAGGCTGTGAGGTGCAGCATTTCGGAGTAGTTATCTTCTCTTCGGTCAAAGACACTGAACAGAGTGTTTACACCATTGTCAACAGCGAGAAATTTTCTCCGTGACAACGTGCCACAACCATATTCCAACTGGTAATAAAATTGCATTCATACATATTACTACCCAGCGCTTCTAGTTTGTGAAATATTTTGTGAAGTTTTTACAGAATAATTAACGACTAACAAAATGTGAGATGTCCACTTGAATTAATCAGAAACAGTCCATAAAGGCTGAAGAAGAGTTCTAGTGAACAAAGAAACTGACCAAAGATTAGAACCATAAACATTGTTTGTCAAAGAGGCAACATCATATTGGTGTCATTGGTTAAGTGTAAGAATGGTTATGTGATTAGCAAGTTGGATTTGCAACCAAATGACTCAAGTTCCATCCCAGTGTGTGGCACTTGGGACAAAGATCTAAAGTAGTCTTGAAGGGACCCAATAAATTGGGAGTTGAAATTTGGTAGATAGAAACAGCACAGAAGCTTGTTGTTTTGTGCATGTGTGTATGTGTGTTATATGCAAGCAATGGATATGTGTGTATGTGTGTATGCATGAATGTTGTTCCTGTGTTTAAAAAAAAACGGTGATGCTTATATACGTCTCCTGTGCCTCTGGGTGGTTAGTTTAGTCAATTTTGATGATACCTTATTTTAAAAAAAGCAAAGTAAAGGTTGGCGACAAGAAGGGCATCCAGCTGTAGAATACTGCCTGAAGAGGTCATCCAACCTATGCCAGCATGGAAAAGCAGACGCAGAAACAATGATGCTGATATCATCATCTAGCATCCGCATTCCATGCCAGAATATATATATATATATATATATATATATATATATATATATGTATGTATGTATACACACACACTGATATCTGTGGGTTTAAAGACTTGGCTTGTAAGAATTAGCTTAAACAAAAATAAAGATTACTTGAAGTGATACAATGTTATGTAGGCCGAGGTTAGCTTTGATAAGGCAGGCTTCTATAATCATATCATTATATATTTGTTTCCTTCCATGCAAAGAACATGTTTACCAACATAAAAAATAAAACCATAAACAAGGTAGATAGAATTTCTTACTGAAGAAACCTGAACTTTTAGCAAGTAAAAGAACAACGTTCAACGGGAGTTTCAACATTAATCTTTTTATGAACTGATAAAACAATATTTGTTTCACTTCAGTGGCAGACAAACAGCCTCATAAAAACCCTAACCCCAATGCCAACTACTTCACAGTGTTGTGGATGCTGTTTTCATGGCATCAACACCAGTGAGGTCACAGTGTCACTAAACAACTGGGAGAGAGACAGCCGGCTTTATTAAAGAAGGGAGAACAGGTTTATTGTTGTTAAGGGGATACATGGTTACTTCATCTTATATGAGGGTGGATGGGAACAAACAGAATGGAGATTTAAGGAGGTGTCAAAGAATACCCTGATGCTAAATCATCATTAGTGTTTAACATCCACTTTTCCATGCTTGCATGGGTCAGATGGAATTTGTTGAGAAAGGTTTTTTTTTCTTCTACAGATAGATGCTCTTCCTGTCACCAATCTTCTCCCGTTTCCTTATAAGGTAAATATTTCTCCATGGCCAGACATGTGTTTAAGAAAGATTGCAAATGAAGGACACTGTTTGCATGATCTACAATTATCACATGATGTCAAGACAAGGAGACACAAACAAATACACACACACACACACTCTTTCACTCTCTCTCTCACACACACACACACACAACAGGTTTCTTTCAGTTTTTCTATTCCCAAAAATGTGGTAGGGAAGGAAATTTCTTAACCACAGAATCACCTGTGCCACAGTGTGTGTGTGTGTGTGTTCCAGTAAATAACTTTAATTGGTTTCTTTATAATGAGATATATCTATTAAAGGGACACCAAACTCTAAATTGAGGGAGAGAAATGGAAAAAGAAACTGTTGAAATCTCTAACTTCATGAAGTAAGATTTCGAAATTCATTGCATATTTCAATAGAATTTGGTACGAAATGGGTTAATGCCAGGTTTAATAAAATCTTGCCAGAATTATTATTTATTGATCTCTCTCTCTCTCTCCTATTTGAATTCAATAAAAGAAGTAACAAGTAAGCTACCAGGGTTGATTTAATCAACAAGACATCCATCGAACAATTATTGATCTTTATATTCAATCAAATTCTTATTATTGCATCGTTATTTTAGGGATTTGTGTTTTAAGTAAAAGTGAATTTGGTGCAAGACTGACATCATTTGACAATCTGTTGCCATAGCAACTCAATAAAATGTTTGTAAAATATGTCAAATGTAGATGTTTTCATAACAGAAACATTTCATGTGTATAATAATCATCATCATCATCATAATAATAAATTTTTAAAAAAACCAAAAAAAAAAAAACCCAGCGTCAGACTGCAGTGAGTAAAGTATGAAGCGGTAGTGAAGACAAAGACATAAAAGAGACTGGTTTAGAGCTTCTTGAAAAGCATTTGAGTAGTTAAAGAGCAAAGGAGGGTTGAGAGCAATGTTAAGAGGATGAGTGAGGACTGTAAAGAGTCTTTTTTTCATAAAGAAACAGGCTTAAGAAGCAGCTGTACACATCATTATCAATCAAGACTTTTTTTTTTTTATTTAGTTGTTTTTTTTTTGACAATGAAGATCTGTCATTTAAAAGTGCACTTTTACAAAGCAGTTTACTGGCCGACATGTCTATGGTAGCTTCTCTTTGCTTTTCTAATTCTTTTTGAGTTCTTGCAAATCATAAGAGCTTTTTACAATCATCATCATGTCTTAATGTCCACTTTACCATACTCGCTTTACCATGGATCAGACAAAGTTTATTGAGACGGGGTCCCTACAGCTGGATGCCCTTCCTGTTACTAATCCTTACCTCATGGCCAGACATGATTTTGCAGAATATTGGGAATGAATGACACTGTATGACTGTGACACAATTATCACACAATGTTTTGACGAATCACACACACACACACAGGACACGTTTCTTTTTACCAAAACCACTCCTCACAAGGCAATAGTAACAATGAAATGCTCCAGTAACAATTGTCATAAAAAGATGACAGAAAAATGAAAACAAGATAACAAAAATAAAACTAAACTTATGAAATTTAGAATAACAATACAAAACAAAACTTGTTGAAGAAAGAACGAAAAAAACTTTGAATTCTCCGATTCATTACAGATGAAAGCTTTGAAATAGAGTAAAGGAAACCACTAGACGTGAGTGTGAGTGTGAGTGTCCCCACTAATCTGATGCTTTCACAAAGTAAGGATTAATTCTATTTTTACAGTTGTAATGTTTAACGGTGGGTGGAAGTGTGGTGGCCTACGTCATCAGCCACAAAAGGAAACAGTAACGGGTGGGTCTTGTGGGCTTTTCTCATAATAGAGACAACTGCACTGCTGTGTAAATAATGCCTGCAGGACACAGAGAATGAGTGCATTAAATAGAAGCATTAAATGATATTGTGATTGAATTAAATCCTCTAAACTAAACTGGAACAAAAACATCCAACTACCCCAACAGCTGCCGAGAATAAGGCAACGTAAGTTTGTAGAAATGAGAGAAGGGAGCAAATTGAGAACTAAATAATGTGTTGTTGTATCTTGGGAGGGTCATTATGCTAATAAGCACATGCACTGATCCTATTTCACTTCATTATTATTTATTTATCAATTAGCTAATCAACCGTTTGATTAATTGTTTAGTCAATCAATTGGTTAGGTTTGACTAAGCACTTTCATCACCATTTGCCACATCATGAATGGCATGCCCTCTCTACTCCTGACATCATCAGCAGAATCATCATTTAACGTTCATTGTCCTTGCTGGCATGGGTTGGATGGTTTGACCAGGGCCAGTAAACTGGGGAGCTGCAGTCTGATTGGGAATGGTTTCTATGGCTGGATGCCCTTCCTAATGTCAACCACTCTGAGAGTGCAATGGGTGCATTTTACATGCAACCAGCACGGGTGCTAATTTGTGTGACACTGGTATCTGTCACAACTGCAATTTTGCTCGGCTTGATGGGTCTTCTTCTCAAGCATGACAAAGGTCTCTGTCATTGCCTCCATGAGGCCCAACACTCGAAAGGAACTCAGCCACATACACCAAAATTGATTTCAACACAAGAATTCACACCGAGGACTTTGAGGAGGTAAATACATATAAACTACAGTGTTTTAACTCCAGAGGCAAATACAGTCACTCGCGCTCTCTCTCTCTCTCTCTCATGCCCTCTGGACACAGTGTTTGGACAAAACAAACGGTTATGAGAGATACTCTACCAAGTGTGGATGAAGATAGTGTGGTGATTTGACAGGAATAGTAATGGGAAATAATTATATTAAAGAAAGAGTTGAGGAGGGGGTCTACAAACATGGAGAAGAGAAAAAAGATAAATGGTAAACAGTACAGGGTAGGAAATGTTCCAGGATGGCAAGGAAAGAAAGATGAAGGAGGCAGCACCAGCACTCGTTCACTTGCTTTGCTGTATGGAGGGAAACATCCATGGAATTTGATTCTTCAATGATGTTTGCATGAACACAATTAATGACAACTCATCAACACATTTTAATTAATCTTCTCAAATATCATAAAAGGTAATTTTACTTGACTTAGCCCTGTTTTATCCCAAGGTAAATATGGTCAGGAGATTTCCCTTATCATTTTTGAGGGGTCATTATTTTTGCTTGCATCTGGTTCTCTCTGTGGAATTTGGTCAAGTGGTCAAGATTCATTAATGCTTATAACTATAACTGCAAGAAATTACTGACCAGACATTCTCAACTAACCCCGACTGCCTTGTGTTCACACTTCAAAGCATTATTATTTCTGTTATTTCAATACAATTTACAATAATATTATTATCAGATTTGTAAGAGTGGCACAGATATTAATTAGTTTCATAGATTAATGATGCAAGTTCAAATCAGGCCAGTCAGCTTTGACATTTAATTCCATCATTGGTCTGCAGAAAACATTTATTATATTCAGTTCAATAGACTACAGCTGCTCTAACATCATCTTTATAGGTACAAATTATACTATGCAATGATGATGATGATGTTGGTGGTGATTTACATCTTAGGCAGGTCCTACACAATCCTCATGGTCCATTTACTGAATGAGTTTATGTATGAAGGGGGGGGGCGTCAACATAGCATGCAGCATGTCAGAAGATATCTCTTATGATACAGACTGGATCAGTACCTTGGAAGAATACTTTGCATTCTCCAAGCAGGATGGAGAAGCTCTTGTCTGTTGACCATTCAGTCCACAAGTAACTTTGGCATAATCACCAAGACAGGATGGCAGAAGACAAGATACTTAAAAACCCTCATCTAAGAGAGTTTAACCCTGTCGTTTACAACCAAATGCAGATCCTCCATGAAAATATTTTTTCCATTCCTACATGTGCAACATTCTGGCAATGCAAGAGACCTCTGCCAGTAATATCTTAAATATTTCACAGAGGAAACTATTCAAAATCGGTAAATCACAACTCAAATGCTTGGTTTAAATGTTTACCAGTTTTCTTCGGGTTCTCTGTATTTAAAATACTTCTCACTTAAGAGACAAAATATTCGACTATTTTTATTCTAGAAAATATTTCATTATTTATCATAAGTCAAAATAATCTCTAAATTAGGATCCCTTCTTGTGGATCATGCTAGGAGCACATAGGAATTTAGACATAAATCAACAGAAAATTTGTAGCAAAGTTTTTTTTTCCTTCTGCAGTTTTTGTTATTTGTTAATCAAATGTAAAAGAGATCCTGGTTGTGATAGGAAATAAGGGATATTGAAGGGAGGCTACTCTTAGCTACTTTCCAAACCAGCATCAGCAGTCTGTGGTGACCCTTGCCTGATAATTCTAAGCTACATATATATATACACATTATATATATATATAATTTAGGTTTCAGCCAGTATAGGTCCAGGCCATGTCTAACTTAATAACACCACCTGGTGAAACCTTTTAGATCGTGATTCACACCTATATATATATTCAATTAGAGGTTATGTTAACCTCATGAAGGGATGGTTTCATCAAAGGAAATACTGGTTCAATACCTAGTATTTTTAGGGAATTAATTTCCTTAAAATAATAGGTATATATAAACATATATATATATATATATATATATATATATATGTATAAATATAAACATATAGTTTATAAAAGAAGAAAAAGAAAATGGAGATTGGGAAGTTAATTGTGTATTATTAACAGTAAATTAATCATCATCCCTTACAGCTGTTTCAATTAATACTCAGTAAATATTAAATAAATATTGAATCTATATGACCTGAGCATATCTTCAGAGGGAGGGGAAAAAATGAATTGACTAACATGGATCTATATTAATTTCTTCTTAGGAGTGATGGGTAAAAAGTGTAAATACATGTATATACATGCATGTATGAGTGCATACGTATGTGTTCACATGTACGATGTATGTATGCCTGAGCGTATGCGTGTCTGTGTATATATATATGGACATACGGATACATATATGTATGTGTGCAAACGAACATTCCATTCTTTTATTAACTATAAACTTACCTCATTTATATTTAAATTTCCTCTATAATCTCTATTTAATTTATTCATTTATTGTTCTAATTCTATTTACTAACTCTATCTTATCTCCAATCAACCTGTAAACCACTCACCTGAACATATAACAATACAAATCATAAACAATATCACTCAGTCTGCTATATGGAATACGTAAACACATATAAAATATCCAAGGGTATATTTTTCCCTCTGAAGATATTATGCTCAAGTCGTATAAATTTAATATTTACTGATGATGATGATGATGAGTATTCATTGAAACAGCTGTAAGGGATGATGATTAATTTGCTGTTAATTATAAACAATTATTAACTTCCCTATCTCCATTTTCTTTTTCTTCTTATATGTGTTTGTGTGTGTATGCAAGCATGCATACAGAGACACGCACACATACTCACTTACTGGACTGTGGCCCTGCTGGAGCACTGCTTTGAAAAGTTTAGTCGAACAATTTCGGATTCAGTTACACATTTTTTTAAAGTCTGGTACTTACTCTATCGGTCTGTTTTGCAGAATCGCTAAGTTATGGGGACGTAAACAAACCAATACCTGTTGCCAGGCAGTGTAAGAGAACAAACATAGATGCATATACGATGGACTTCCATACAGTTGCCGTCTACCAAATTCATTCACAAAGCATTGGTTGGCTCGGAGCTATAAAACACACTTGCCCAAGTTGCCGCGCAATGGGACCGAAACCCCATGCTGAACAATTATTTCGAGGGACTTCGCCCATAAAACACTAATCTTTCGATAGATGGCGCGAAACCGTTGGTTAAATTCTGACCGGTTGGTTATATGCCATGACCAAGAATATACGACTCGACAACATAAAAAAGCTTGTGTGTGTAGAGGAAGGGGGATCTCTTGGATTGAAGGGTTTTCTTTCTCCAACCACATTACGTGAGCAAGTTGATTAACAAGACTGATTTCTGTCCAACCCTTGCCTCAGGGTAACAAGAAACGAAAGGGCGGGGGGGGGGAGCGTTTAAGTTACTCCACTTCCATTGAGAACAGGCGAGGATTAAACATTTCAAGCAGTTTGCAAATCAAAAAAAAAAAAAAACTCCCCCTTACACACACAGACATATGAGTAAATATTCAAATGACTATTCGTAAAGATGTCATTATTATTATTATTATTAGCAGCAGCAAATCCAAATAATTAATGATAATTGTCAAACGCTAAGCGATATATATATATTAATCGTGAAAGTTACAAACGTGATTGAAAGGCCGAGGGTTTCCTTGCAATGAAGTGCCATGCTCGAAAGTCCTGGTCCCTGAGTCACTTTCAAAACTTTACTTCTGCCGATTAAAAAGAAAAGTGTTTATATACATGTATTGAGTTCTCTGTTGCATTGCATTGCTTTCATTCGACTTATTTGCCAAAGTAAAAGCTACCCCCAAACAACAGCTGCTTCCTAATTTAACAACACTGATACAACCGAGCGTCTCACACACACATTTTTATATATAAATGTCTGTGAGTAGACATGCAAATGAAACAAAATATTGAGGAGAGAGTAATTGACATCAGTTGCGGTCCAGTCTTGTTCAACCACTTGTCAATTTACGCATAAAACATAACTATAAAAATGTCTTTAAATTTATATCAATAAAAAATCTCTCTCTTTCATACACAATTTGCAATTGTGTTGTGTGAACATTTTACTCCTGAAACAAAAATCCTGACAGAAAAACCAGCGAAGTTTTTAACGTATGTAAAAGTAATGAATGGGGGACACGATTTGAAAATATCGTAATCACAAATGAAAAGAAATTGCTACATGTCTCTCTCTAAATATAAAATTGCGCTATTATATTTGTATAACAATGCAATCACGTGCGTGTTTGAAAGTATGAATTAGCAAGGTCAAGTAGAAAATATGTTTAAGTTTCCTTTCACACACTTTTAGGGGCCTGGCCTTGCTTGTCTTTACGTTTTGCTTAGAGCTAGGATTAGGATTTCGATAAAAACTTTTTATCTCAGTTTTGTATGAATGAAAACTGATGCGACATCATGAGATAACACACACACAAGTGGTCGGTGGGGGGGGGGGGAGGAAGGACGTTATCTTTGTTTCTTTTTGCTACTGTAGCATATTCGGTGTCATATTATAACAAGGACACAATGGTCCAGCATTATTAATTATTTAAAAAAAAAAACCAACAGCGACTATCATAGTTGCTACATAAGGTTTTACGTAGCAACGCAATTTAGGTTGTGGGTTATCATAAAGCGAACTTTGCGACACAAACATACCTGTTTGCCTATGTGGGTATAGGTATGGTTCTGTAGTTGGAGTCCTGGTTTAGTAACCACGTGGTTCTGAGTTCGATCCCTCTGCACGGCAACGTTTAGTTGACTAGTATTTTATGAATGCATTTTGGCAAATGAATTACTATGCCGAAGCTAATGGTGTGATATATAACTGAACCAAAAGCACGAACAAGGCAGTCAACAATGCAAACACGAGCTCGACCGATACCTTTGCGTAAAACCAATCTTCATTTAGGGAGGCAAGTAATCATGTACTTAAAGCAGGAATTCGGGCACAAATTCGAGACCCTGGGTACTAAATGTATGACACCCATTATCTTCTGTAATTTGGTATCTTTATTACCCACGTCATACTGCTGAAAAGTTCCTGGCTTAGGGTAAAAGAAAATACAGGAGGATCAGTTAATTATGATTTTATTCAACATATTCCTCTCTCAGATTCACACACTTATTGCAAGTCCTTCAGTTTTTCTATGCCTTGTAAAAGAACTTGGAAGGTTGGGCCTCCAACCAGGCCTTCCGCGACACCCTTAAAGCCAGGAACTTTTCAGCAACCCCCTCCTCGTACACACACACAGATAGAGGCAATTCTTTGGTATTTGTAGACAACATTATTCACCCACACAAACTTCATGATATAAAAAGGACTGAAAAAGAGGGTGAATGACATCACACTCTGGTCGAAGGATAAATAGATATTCTTTATCTTTCATGCGGTTCAGCCAAAAGCTGCGGTCATGCTGGGGCACCGCCAGTATCATCATTTTTTCAATGGCTATTCTATCGTGATTAGCTTTAGGTGAAAGAGGGGGTTTGATATGGCTGCCCTCTTTTTAGAGTTTCTTGCGGTGACGTAGGTTCATTTGGGATCCAGATGGTCAAGCTGCCCCTTGAAAACATCGACCCGCAATGAAAAGGTGTCCAACTGAGTCATCTCCATTGACTTTATTATGCCCTTTTCTGTGCAAGATATATAATATTGAATTCGACAAAGTACCGGGCCCAATAATATATATGTGTAACCAGGTTGAAGGCGTTAAGTCATCATGACCGCAAGTCCATAGGCAGAAACTCGTAAAGAATTTTGGATTGCTTTTATAACACACGGAATGGTGAATATTTATATATAAGAAGACCCTTAACAAAAGAAAATATTGACATTCATATTTTTTTCTTTATGAATTTTATAAGACATAATAATATATATCCGGAAGCTGCTATTATAATCTAAAATATATTTTAAAAATCGAGTAGGCAAATATTTCTCAATGAAGTTAATAAGTAATTCGCTATCCCCCCCCCCACCTTTTGAACTCTGATGGTCATTCATCCATGCATTAAAACAAGATAATCACAACATACTGTTTGTCAACCTGTGTAGATTATGAAAAAACAATAAAGTTTAAACTGGGACAAATTTTGACAGAGTTTTGAAATAGCCATCACAACACCCAAAAAGTGTGGCAAAGAATTGGGGTGGTGGGTGATTTTCTAATCTTTTTTTTTAAGCATTTCTCCATTTCATACAACGGGAATTACTTATATTTTATTTTTCTAAAAATTTTAATATTTTACATTTCTGCTTCCAAATTCTTTACTCTGATTCGTTTATCAAGAGCTAACTTCTAGTGGAAGTTGCTCCAAAACTCCGAGGTTCGTTTGTTTATTTTTCACTACAAGGAATTGATATGAGCCAAAGAAAAAAGAATATTGTGATAAACAAAAGTTAAACCTTTTGAGAAAAGACCCCCACTGACTTTCGGACGAGCTGTCACGAATAAAATGTTACTTATGTTTTATACAATATGAGATATTATAAAAAATACAAGAAATTCTTGAGTTCTCATCTATACGTTATAAGATTTATTCCACTATTCCAACATTTGACAATAATCAAAAGATCGTCAAATGTTTTAATAAAAATAAAACACTAACGGGTTATTGAACAAATTATTTCATAAGTGACTTCGTTTCGCTTACAAGGGATATCCACGTCTATTTTTATATTCTCCCCCCACCCCAGGATTGTTTCAGTTTCACTATTTGGTCCCTTCAAATGTATTCTTTACCTAAAATTCAACGTAAGTTGTCAAAGTAACTTTGAAAGGCCTACAAATAATAATCATACTGCTACACTTCCATAAACATGTTACAATCTTAATAGGAAAGATTAACAGACAAATAAACCAATCTCTAAATAACAACAATAAGACAATCCTTCAGTAAAAGTTTATGACGTCATGAGTGAATGTGCGACAGGAAAAAAGTCGGAGGGGAGGGACACAATTCTGTAGGAATGCCTCGTAATCCGAGAGGATGACAGTGGACCTCGGCGGAATTTGAACTCAGAACGTAAAGACGGACGAAATGCCGCAAAGCATTTTGTCCGGCGTGCATTTTCTGCCTGCTCGCCGCCTTTAACAACAACATTAATAATACTTTCTACTAAAGACACAGGGCCTGAAATTATGGTGAGAGGGTCGTACCAGTCGATTAGATGACCCTTGTTCTGGACAGGTACTTGTTTCACCGTCCCCGGCGGTAACTGCAACCATCCCTAAGAAGTTATAAACATTTGAAAATATTTAAAAAGAACATTTTTCATCTATTTTTCCATTTCTGTAATTTGCATTTTAAATTTACTTATTTGCTGACTCAGAGACCAATACGATTAGTTTCCTAGAATCCTAATGTTTGGAGACATTTTGTCCCTGGATATACTTTGGTTGAACTGGAACAAAGTCGGAAATAGCGACAAAGCTAAAATCATGTTTTGGAACAACGGATATAAAATAGGCGAAACATCATTAAAGACAAACACATTAATTAATAATCACAACCAATTTGTTCGACGAAAACTGTCTGGAAGTGTGTGTCCCAGGCCCCACCGCCTGATAACTGGTGTTGGTTTGTTTACGTTTCCGTAACCTTGCGGTTCGGCAAAGAGTCGCCAATAGTTTCAAGCTTTAAAAAAATAAGTAGTGGGGTCGATTTGTTTGACTAAAGACTCTTTAAGGCGGTGCTTCGGCATGGCCGCAGTCCAAGGATTGAAGTAATAAATAATAATAAAAGCTAAGTTATGGCATGGAAATAATACCGAAATACTTCAAAGCCTTGACAGGAAAATCTTGCGATAATAATGAGAAATTATTAAGAAGCCGTGAGATAAAAAGAAAAGAAGAAATTGAAACTGAATGCACCTTAAACAGCAGACACGTTTTAAAAGTGTTAGAAAATGACATCAACAAGACCCCAGCATTGTGTATATAATACATACATACTTATGTGTGTGTATATAATAGTCCGCCTAAAGAGGGGAACAGCCGTCACATGAAGTTATGAAAGCAGATGGTGTGGTTGGCTGCTGCTATTATTCGTGTTGCTCTTTTCCGCCGTCGCCACTTCTAATTATGTTACTACCATTTAGACATCCCTATCACCACCACACATGATTAATAGCTTTCACCTACTGCTACTATTTTTCTACAGGGAGAAAGAGGAAACTTCGAGGTAGTCGCTCGAACTGCTAGATATAGCAGACAAATCTCTATTAAATGACATTCAAATCATATAAAGGGGAATGTGTTGCTACGTAGTCCTAAGGCGCCGACAAAATGCTTGCCTGTATTTCTTCTGGTACTTTACGTTCTAAGTTGAAATTCCGCTGAGGTTGCTTTTTACCTTTCATCCTTTTGGTGCTGATGTCACCAACTTAACTTCGCCCCAAAATTTGAATCTATTATATACGAAGTCCTGATTTACATACAAACGAGATTTGAAGTTCAAGGTTGGCGCGCTTTTGGCTTGGTCGATGAAGGCTGCTAACCTGGAGCCAAAAACACAAGTACTGGATATAATCGATCCCAGCGTTGCTGTTGTCGTTCCTATTAAGGTTTACTCGCATCAACACAACCCACCATGCACACACTCAACGGTTTCTGATTTAGAAACAAGACGAGTAATTTGAAGGGAGGGGCAGTACTTTATTATTTTACGATCCCTAAAAGGATGAAAAGTAAAGTTAACCTCAGAAGAAATGCGGCAAAACGTTTATTCCGACAACTGTTAACATGTCGTCTGCTGGTAACTATGGCTCCCCACCATTTCTATAGCCAGGAATTTATTCCACCTTAACTACAGCAAGGTTTGATCTAGAATTGGAAGGAACTCGTATCCATACCGTTTCCAATTTAGTAATATCAACTCTCATATTTTAAAACAATTCATCAGGAACAGGGAACCCCTTACTTACAGACTTGGAAAGAAGAACCACTTCGACCAATCTCCATCATCATCATCATCATCATCATCATGACCACGTCCGTTTTCCATGCTGGCATGGGTTGGATGGTTGAAACAAGTCAGAGTGCTGTGCCAAGCTCTCATGTCTGCTTCAACATGGTCTCTACAGTTGGATGTCACTCCTAACGCCAACCAATTTACAAAGTGTAATGCACCCTCAGACAAGATCAACAAAGTAATTGTATGGTGGCACTAAAGTGACAGCCAGAGGGGCGGGGAGGGAGCAGCAAGGCACCCTAAAACCACATGGCGAAGGACAATTGACAAGGAAAGGAGATGGGAAGAATGGAGAAGCTGGAATTAGACCAGAACACTATCAGGAAACAGAGCTGGTTGGAGAGATTGTGTTGTGACACTAGGTGCCTCATGGCACAGAGAGAAATGGGAGAAGGGGGGGATTTTATTAGTGATGCCAGCACTATTGGGGTCAGCAAGTAACTTACAAGAGAGAAACCCTCAACTGAGTGGGTGTAGTATTGAGGGATGGGAACAGGTACCTTGCTGAAGAGGAGATACATGGCTTCTGTAGCTGGAAAAAAGAGAGAAATGGTGAACAGCCATATGAAAATAAAATGCTTCTTCACCCCCCCCCCACCAACCATCTCTATCATTAGTTTTGTTTGAAAGAAGGAACTGTGCCCCACAAGATCTGTTGAGGTTATCCAATAGCAGTAAGATTAACATAGTTAAATATTTCCTCTGGATGATTGCAGGTAAACCATGAACAAGGAGGGAATTCCAAGGAGAAGGAGAGGAACAAGGTAGAACTGGTAAATGTGGGGCCTGCGTGGTGAAGAGAAGAATATAGGTGAGAAGAGTAGGAGAGAGCCTGAGTGGAGGTGGTAGAAGAATTGCCAGTTTAGAGGAGCAGAGACCACAGGTGTAGCAGTATAGAGAAATGAGGAGGACACAGCAGCTCTGGACAAGAGGCTGGAGATGTTTGTGAATGACTTGAGACCATTCTGTCAAGGACATCATTTACATGGAGTTACAGTATGGCTGAATGGTTAAGAAGTTTGCTTTGCCCAGGTTCAATCTCACTGCATGGCATCTTTGTCAAATATCATTTTCTATAGCTTCAGAGTTGACTAAAACCTTGTGAGTGAAATTGGGGAGATGGAAACAGCATACTACAGACCTGTCAGGTAAATTATACCTGTAATTCAAAAGACAACCTTGCCACACACTGTCTAGTTGATTCTATCTTCAAACTACATTCAGGGTGCATGTGTCTGTGGAATACTCAGCTACTAACGCATTAATTCAGGAGCAGGTAATCCTGGTTATCAAACACATCCTTATCACCAAATGATGGAGAGGAGGATCCTACCGCCGCCACCATACATCTCGACATTTATGCAACACCATCCCAGAGATAGAAGTAATACTTTCTTGAATGTCTCTCTTGAGTATTTCAGAGAATTATTAGCTAAATGGTTAGAAGTTCATTTAGGACTGAAGTACCTCCTGAGCCTGTCAAGGAGAGCCAGTCTTTGCTCAATCAAAGTGTATTCTTCAGAGATGGTGACTTCCGATATTTGTTATGACCTTGAAGACCTTAGTCGTGTGTTGTTCATATTTAATGGAAATAGGAAGGATATTATTTTGTGGATGTTGAGTGATGTCTTTTGTAGTATAGAAGGAAACAACATTGGCATGACCACCATTCCTCGTTGGAGAGTGTTTTTGAGATTATCACTCACAGGGTCAGTGCAGATTTGGTGGAAGGTAATTTGTTGATGACATAACCCGCCCCCCACCCTCCCACTCCCCCAAAAAACCCTTTTGGGGAACCACCACAGGGTTCTCTATGCAAAGTTGAGCCATCCATAAACTAATTGGCTTTAATGCCAAAAACTTTTTCCTGAAATGGGGACGCGTCTTTTATGCCATCAAATACAGCAGGTTGTTGTCGTGTAGTTGGCAGGATGTAGGGGACGAAACCAAACCTTATTAGAACACACCAAAGTTGATAGAATGTAAGAGAGAGAGAGAAAGAGAGAGATAGAAGGGAGAAGAGAGAGAGATAGAAGGGAGAAGAGAGAGAGAGAAAGAAGGGAGAAGAGAGAGAGAGAGATTCATCAAGACAGAAGATGGAGTTGGAGCCAACAAGTGGATAACCTTTACTTGGAGGTTCACTTCCTATCACTCACAGTTGAATGAGATGCAGGAAGGCAGATGTTAAATGGCAATGACGATGGTGTATCAAGTGCACCTCCACCACCAAATATCTTGATGGCAAAGGCCTGACCACTAATGACATGAGAAAGCAGGTTTCCAGTAAATAAAGCTCTATGAAAGCAAGAGAGAGAGAGAGAGAGAGAGAGAGACGGGTGTCAAGATGTTCGAGAATGTTGATGGCTGTCCCATCACTTTTGAAATGCTGGATAAACAAACAATGAGATGAAAGTTGGAGGGTTCAGAAGACATGCCCTTCTTGGAATTGGGTCATGCTGGTTTCCAAATCTGGGGATAAATCTATGCTGTAGATAACTGAAAAATTTGATGAGGGTAAGCAATTTATGATGAATTGGGAGCAGCCTTGTTGGCTTGAAGCAACTGAGAAGGCTTTCACAATAAGCGTTTTGGTTCATTGAGTGTGAAGGTATGGAGAGATGGTGAGCGGTGGGGGGAGAGAGGCAACTAGTGTGAAGTTGGATGCTAAGAGGACAGAAAATGAGGGGGCTTTCTCTGCAGAGGAGTTGAGAAGGGGAAAGAGTAAGGTTGGCTGAAATACCTTTGATTAGCTGCAGTTTTTGAAAGAGCAGACAGCTTGCAGGATGTACACAGCAGAGAGGCATCTTTCATGTTTCGGATGAGGATCTTGCAGAAGTTTTAGGAAATGGAGGATAAAAGCCGTCCAGTTTTCCCAAGGGTTGCAAACAGACCATGCTGTTTACTTAAGCGGTTATGAGTGAATTCCTATTTGTGTTGGTTCTGGGATGTGAAGGGACATGACGTAGTTGAGGCAGTGATTGGATGACGGATACATGTGAAGATGGTTGAAAGAGGCTGAGTTTGAACTGTGTGTGTGTCAAGGATGGAAGCACTTGTAAAGAGTTGAGGATTGCAAAAGATTTGGCAAGAGTACGGGATAAGTACGAGAAGCAAGAAGAGTTGCTAGCCTTCAAGATGATGACTTTTGATGGGAGTGAAGTATCCTTGATGTAAAGAAAAATATGAAGAGTTTTTGGTGGTTAAAGGAGTTGGGAAAAGAGGAAGTAGATCTCTAACCCTTTAGCATTCAGATTACTTCTCTGTCAAATGAAATACTTCTTTATTCACATCATTTTGAATTAATCATGCATTATCTTGTAGCTTCAAGATTTTCATGATGTGACTGTCTATTTTTAGAATGACATTGTAGGGTAAGTGTGAGAGGCCAGATTTGGCCTGTTTAAAAACTAAAGGGTTGAAGGAATGTTGTAATGAGTCTCCAACATCTGGGGCAAGTGTTGCAGAACTTCTTTTTCAATTATTACTACTTTATTGTATTTTTCTTTTTAAATTTTACACCCAAAACAAATGCCCCCGAATCCTGGCAGGACTTTGCCCTTGGAGGAAAACTTTGAGTTAGAATAAATCGGTGACATGTAGGCGAGGGTCTTAGAATCTACATATGTGCATGCAAACATAACCTCTCGAGATATATGTAGTATGTTAGGTTAGAACAGGGGTTGGCAAGGTGGTCAATACTAACCACAGGGAGTCTATATGGCTACCTTAAGGGGTTGATAAACACCTGAAACAATTTGGAGCATTAAGGGTGTTGAATTATTAGCAAACCAAATCTAGACGAGCATGGGTAATTTAAGGCTAGAACTCACAACCAAATATTTGATGCAAAGACTAGTATTCACCAAACATATATTTCAATTGAAATATTCCAACTAAATCAATATGACTGAATTTTTATTGTTTTTTATCAATTTTATTAAGTATTTTCATTAAATTTTTAAAAATATTTTTTACTAAAAAGTGGTAAAGACACAAAAAAATGGAATTATTGTTTTAAATGAAGAAATGTTTTTATCAAATTATCGATTTTAATCTCGTTTAAGAAATTTACATGATGGGGATTGATGAGTTCGCAATGATTCCATAAAGGAAAGTTTGGTGACCCCCTGGGATGGATTTTAGGTGCGGGGTGAGAGAGTGAAAACCAAAGAGGAGGTGTCATTCACATGTTTAACTCTGAACACCAAATAAATTAATTTTTAGAAATAAATAAAATTCAAGATTCAATGTTCTTCTCAGCATAGTTTTGAACCTGCAAGTCCTTATACACTTGTCATTCAACAAGCTAGAGTTAGCAACCAAATCTCCCTCAAATGACAACCACATCAATTCCAGTACTTGGCTGACCCTGGAAAGATGAAAGCAAACTTTACCTTGGCAGGATTTGAACTCAGAACATAGAGAATGACTGTAAGTACCACAAAGACATTTTCCCAACACCCAATCATTCAGCCAAATAACTCATAAATCACACTCTTTCATAGAGCCTCCAAGTCATTTTTTTAAAAATCTGTGTCTGACAGGATATACCACCACCACCACCATCAACACCATTTTAACTTCCACTTTTCCATGCCTGCATGGATCAGATTGAATTCTTCATGGCAGCAATATTGAGGAGAGGGATTCGGTTGGTTCCGCTGACCCCCAGCACATAACAGGTACTTTATTTTATCAACTCCAAAAGGCAAAGTTGACCTCAGAAGGATTCAAATTCAAAATGTCAGAGTTGGAATAAATAGTACGAAATATTTTGTTTAATGTTTTAATAATTCTGCCAATCATCAATTTTACAAGAGAAGAAATATTAAAGAAAAAAAAAACATGGAGTGTTATTCAGGCATTTCTTGGTATAATATGATTATTGACAAAACAAAATTGAAATGATGGAATTCATTTTAAGTTCTAAACCGATATTTGCCATCAACCACACCATCTCCCTTCTTCATCACTCACCACATTTTCCTCTGCCCATCCCCATCTCTAACAATGTTACTTTCCTCTCCCACATTTCATATTTTGTAGGGTGGCCATGTATCTCCCCTACAGCAAAATCCATGAGCTTGTCCCCCTGTCATATTTCGGTCTCTCAATAAAAGGCATAAAACCACCCCACTACATACTCTTCACTCAAGGAGTCATGTTCTACAAGGTACTTGGTGATCTCACTGATGCTGGTGCCATAAGAAAATGACCCACTCTGTAAAATGGTTAGTGTTAGGAAGGGCATCCAGCCATAAAGCTGATATTTGAAGCTTGACAGTCATGCAGCCTGTGAGATCCTGTCAAACCAATCAACCCATGCCAGCATGGAAAACGGACATATGATGATGAAATATTTAAATATTATCATGATCAGCATCATTTACCATCCGTTTTCCATGTTTGCATGAGTTGGATGGTTCGACAGGAGCTGGCAAGTTGGAGGCCCTCACTAAGCTCCAGTCATCTGTTTTGGCAGGGTTTCTATCACTGGATGCCCTTCCTAACACCAACCACTTTACAGAGTGCTCCACTGGGTGCATTTTTACATAGCACTGGCCCACGGGCTTTTTACACAAAACAAAAAATACAGACGCTATTAGCATTAGTTCTTTTCAACATTACAAAGCTAAGATGGAGAGAAAAATAGAAAGACACAGACTTCAAGAAACATTTTCTCTAATTGTATTTGGATAAACTGTAGCAGCTGAAAGGAAATCTGCAAGGTGGGTGTTTTAAATATTCAATATAAATATGGTTGGCTCTCATATATTTTAGGGAATTGAAAAACTTTCAGTAGCTAAGAATATCCATGCAATTAGTAGGAAAAAAACCTTCCTCCAGGAGTGTCTAAACTCTGAAAGCAACAATCAAGTGAGATAACTCCACTGATAAGATCAGTTGATTGAATTTTTTTTGGTCAATAGAGACAATGGAGATTGATTTAATGAGTTTGGTCTTTGAAACCAAATTGTAAAAGCAAGGCATGTTTCAGTATTACAGGACCTCTTCAGCTGAGCATCTACTCCATCACAAGTCTATATATGTAGAAATAAATGGAATGTAGTGACACTAATTATGAAGATCTATTATGTGAGTGATTGAAAATACTTCAAGAGAATGTTTTATGATATTGATGAAAAAAATATTCGGAATGCATCAGTAATTTTAACTACCATATTTGCTGGGATATTAGACTTTTTTTTTTATATCTTTAAATGTATCAAATAATTGCCCAGCATCTAATGTAGCTGTATTAAGGATGGAAGGCTGAGTACCATAGACTAGGGAGCCAAAATGAGCCGAAGCCTGCTAGGTCCATTAATTGATTGCTTTTAATAAAGTAGTGGAAATAAGCCAAAACATGAGTCTGTTAGCATAAACTTAGGAAAAAGTGGCTTTTGGTACTTTGGCAGTTAAGTGGGGAAATCCCATTATGTCATTGCATCTCCTTTCCCAGCATACATAACCCACACCTAATATTGGTCTTTCATTATTTAATAATTTTGTTACCTATAAGAAACATTTAAAAAAAAAATTATCTAAATGAAAATTCTTGTAGAAAGATGACAGGAATGTTAAATTTCCATCAGCCTGTCAACTCCCTTGCAATGAATGGATGACAAGAAAAACATAGCAGTGGTGTGTGCCACCCTGATGACTCGTTACAGTTATACAAAACATAGACAGACAGAAGTACAAGTTTTACCTCTCGTATGGCGGTTGTCTTGGCCAAAATATAAACAACTGTACAATGGATCAGAAGGGAAATAAAGTAGAAATATGGTTCTCTCAGAGCATAGTTTATATTTAGGATAACTTTGTGGCTTTCATATCTTAATCCAGTATATTGTCACAGCATTGTATTTCCATGCACAGAATCATTTATCTTCTCAAAAAAAAAAAACACTTCAAAATATCTTTCGATAAATCTATGATAAAACATATTAAATTAGTTTTTTTTCCACAAGATAACCTTGTAAAATAGGTGCACCTTATGCAAAGGTGCATATTATATAAGAGTGCATCTTTCAACACCAGCAAACATGGCAGCTATTGTTAAACTTTGTACAAGAACACGAGAAATGCCAAAATAAAAATAAGACCAAGCACACACACACACACACAATCTGCTGAGGGAAATCACACACACACACACATATATACACATACAAAATAATCAAATGGAGCTAATATTTTACTTTGGCTGTAACTTTAAGTAAGTGAAGCAGACGACCTATATATATATATATATATATATATATATATATATATATATATATATCAAGTGGAACTAGAAAGACATGTAAAGAGAAGCAAAACAGTGGAGCTTTTAGAAACCTCTATTTATCTTACTACTTTATTCAACAACAGTTGACCTTTACGATATCACACAACATTATTAGAAACCCGAGGAAAAATTCACAACAACCAACAAACAAGATCACTAACACAAATCTGTTGGTTCTTACACAGACAATGGTACTAATTTCTCAACACGGTTTATCCTTCACCATATATAGACTAAAATAACCACAAACTTCGATTCACAACCATATTTTTGTAAGAATAATACTGAATTGCTGTCTGTGAATGTATCTTTCAATTCATTTTGATAAAACCAGCTTTTTAGTGTTAATGCACTTCTACAGAATTCATGTTTCTTCAAAACAAAGTCCAAGAAATTCTCCTTGAAACAAATCGGTAGTCCAATAGCTGCCTAAACTTGTACCCATCAATGTGTATGGTGTTGATGCCATGTAATAAGCACCCAGTCCACTCTGTAAAATGGTTGGTGTGAGAAGGGTATCCATCTGTAAAAAACATGTCAGCCAAAGTAGACAGGGGAGCTTGGCACCAGCTCCTGTCAAACCACCGAACCCATGCTAGCATGGAAAGTGGACATTAGATGAGGATGTATATAAATAAATGTATACACATGGGAAATGAATAGTGCTAGAAGAGCTATATATCACCTTCACTCTCACTGTAACACCTTTCCAGGGATCAGATGGAATTTGTTGAGGCAGATGCCCCCTTCCTGTTGCCAGCCGTCACCGATTTCCAAATAAGTTTCCATGGGTAAACATGTTTTTTCCCAGAATGCTGGAAATGAATGACACCTCTTGTATGACAGTGATCATGTCAAGACAAGCATACACATGCTCACACAAATATACATGTATATATATATGATGGGCTTCTTTTAGTTTCCCTCAACCACATCCAATCATAATGGTTTGGTTGAACAATCAGCCAAAGCAAGCAGAAGACATTTGTCCAAGGTTCCACAGGGTGAAACTGAACCTGAAACCATGTGGTTGGCAAACAAATTTCTTACCCACCTGGCCACATTGGTCACCCTGATACAGAAGCACCAAAGACATCTAAGGACTCCTTCCAGAAACGCCTCAGTACCTGCCATGTTGATCATCAGTGATCTGTTCTTGTCACTAAGTGTGAGCATCTCAATATCCTCCGGGCAACAGCCTCTGGGGTGGGGTGGGGTGGGAGTATTCAAGAAAAAAAAAAAAAGGAAGGAAAACAAGGACACTACAACCGTCCCTGGTCAGCCTCTGCAGTTGTGCCTGTTTGTCCTGAATCAGACTGGTTGAACATCAGCAAGTCTGCAACAGACATTCACCTCAGTAAATCTTCACTCACTAAGCCAAGATGAGTGTGTGTGTGTGTGTGTGTGTGTGTGTGTGTACTTATATGCATGCAAGTGTATGTGTGTGTAGGTATATGTACACATGTGCATGCGTTTGTTTACAACAAACAAGTCATGATGGCCAATATAAAAAGTTCATTATGTTAATTATCAATGGCACACCATGCCAGTTACAAGTGCATTCAACAGACTAAGTGGTGGGGGGGGGGGGGAGAAGGTAAACTCTGCACTTATTAAGTTGTTAATTATGTATCTTTCTTAAATAAGTGGAAAAGTTTCAAGATTTCTATGAGGTGATTGTTTTATTCTTAGAATGACATTGTAGGGTAAGTGTGATAGGCTGGATCTGGTCAGTTTGAACATAAAACAGGAAGAAAATTTTGGCCGGATATGGCTGGTTTAAATGCTTAAAGGGTTAAAAGTGACCAAAAAATTTTAGACTAACCCCCACACAATTCAGTTTGGAGAGACCAAACTGTTTGTGTCATCAGCCCTACTTCCACTACAACTGCAGACTGTTGGAGCAGTTGAGCTTTCTAGGACATTCATTCAACATATACACACACATATATACAATAACGCTCGTGTGTGTGTGTGTATAGGTGCAGCCATGGTTGTGTGGTAAGAAGTTTGCTTTCTAACCACATAGTTTCAGGTTCAGTCCCACTGCATGATACCTTGAGCAATAGCCTGAAGTCTACCAAAGCCTAGTGAATAGATTTGGTAGATGGAAACTGAAAGAAGCCAGTCATATGTGTGTGTGTCCGTGTGTCCCTGTCCTTCTTTGTGATTGTCCCCTACCAGTTTGTCTACATCCCCATAACTTAGTGGTTCTGCAAAATAGACCAATAGAATTAGTATCAGACCTGAAGAAGAATAAAAATAGGTACTGTGGTCAATTCATTCTATGAACAATCCTACAAGGCAGTGCTCCAGCATGACCACAGTCAAATGACTGAAACAAGTAAAAGGATAAGAGATAACATATATATACACACACACCTACATACATACAAGAAGGGCATCCAGGCATAGAAAATCTGTCTCAACGAATTCTGTTTCACCCATGCATGGAAAAGCGGATGTTAAAATGATGATGATGATCATCATCATCATATACAATGTGTGTATGTGACTACATACATACATACATATATATATATATATATATATATATATATATATATATATGCTCGAAATACGAGACTAGAAAAACAGTCAACAACTGATGAAGGGTCGTTCTTTATGTTTGTTTTGTTTTCCATTTGTGTCTTTTGTTGTTCAAAAGAATAGTTCATGTTCCATGTACTCATGCTTCGTATTTTTTTGTTGTACACATTTCGTGGCATCCTGTGCACACATGCATATATATATATATATACACATATACATTATTTATATTATTATATGATTGAACGCCATGCATCCTCTTCCAAGTAAGTTTTATCTATCTATCTATCTATATAAATATATATACACACACATATAAATACACGTGTCATGTAACTGGCACCCATAGAAGTGGCACGTAAAAAGCACCTTTTGAGCGTTGGATCTCACAGAGGCCAATGCCAGTGGCACATGAAAAGCTCCTTTCGAGTGTTGGGCCTCACAGAGGCAATGATGAATAACCACGACCTTTGGCATTATGCCGTGCTTGAGAAGACCCATCAAGCCAAGTAAAATTGCAGTCATGGCAGATACTGGTGTCATGCAAATGGCACCTGTGCCAGTGACACGTAAAAGCACCCATTACACTCTCCGAGTGGTTGGTGTTAGGAAGGGCAGCCAGCTGTAGAAACCATGCCAAATCAGACTGGAATCTGGTGCAGCTTACCAGCCCTAGTCAAACTGTCCAACCCATGCCAGCATGGACAATGGATGTTAAATGATAATAATGATGATGATGATGATACACATATACATGTATGTGTGTACACAAATTATTCTTACAACACTAAAAAAAAAATACAAAAGAAAGACAAAGGACACAGAGAAATTATTAACCATTTAACAGGAACCACTTGGAAGCCATTTGAAAAAGTAATATTTTGAGGTCCCATTTAAATATATTTTAGAAAGAGGAAAAAAATAAGAGGCCACAGAGGCATAACTTTAAATAAAATTCAAATCATAAACAATGTTTTCTTTTAAAATTAATGTATTTAAAAAGATCGTTTGGGCTGAGTCCCATTGCAAGGCAAGTGTCTTCTACGATGGTTTGAGTGGATTTGGTAGACAGAACTTGTGGACTGGTAGACAGACACGTCGAGTCTATTTACATGCGTTAGGAAAGGCATCCAGCCGTAGAGATTATGTGTGACATGAAGCGCGATACAGACCTGCAGCTAAGTCAGATTGTGTCAAACCGTCCAACCCATGCCAGCACGGAAAACGGAAGTTAAATGATAATTATTATGATGTGAGTATGTGTGTGTGACCCCCACCGCTTGACGACTGGTGCTGGTTTGTTTACCTCCCTGTAACAGTCCTTCGGAAATTTAAACCGATAGAATAAATACCAGATTTGAAAACAATAATACCGGGGGGAGGGGGAGAAAGTGTTCAACTAAGCCCTTCAAAAGGCGTTGCTCTAGCATGGCCACAGTGAAATGACTGAAACAAAAGATAAGAGAGAAAGAATGATAAGCTTAATGGAATGTAGACTGAACGAGAAACGAGAGAGATCGAGCAGGATCAATGAATGACGACTCGGAGTGACTTCATGGTTCAGTTAACAGCAGTTGCAGGAGGAGGTCAGAAGAACAGGTGAGGGGGGTGGAATCCCTGCTGATAAGCATTTTCAAACCAACCCCATACACACACACACACACACACACGCGTATGTATGCCATTTACGTCCCCACACAGGCGTATTTAAGTCGTGTCCTTTCAGCAGTCATGCATATATATATATATATATATATATATATATATATATATATATATATATATATATATGTGTGTGTGTGTATGTGTGTATGTAGAAGGTTGAAATATATATATTTATTTACTTATTTACGTATTTCGTCAGTTTTGCCAAGTTGGTCGGTCAGAACGTGTTCATGTGTGTCTACAAGACATTGGACGATGGAACAAAAAGGAAAAAAAAAGGCCAGACAACAATAGACACGAACGGAGAAGGCAGAGCGACGTAGACACGCCAGACACAGACATATAAAAACACTTTCAGACATGGTTTTTGTTTTGTCTTTTTTTATTTTTGCCCCCCCCCCCTACAGACATATAAACTGCCACAACATATAAAGTTAAACTTCCTTCATCTCCCGACTATTTGTCGAGAGACGGAAAGCCTCTTGCAAAGGATCCAGGGACTGACATCGATAAACCATTTCTTCACCAAAAAGAATAAGGGAAAAAGAAGGACTACTACCAACTGTGTACGTATGTAATGTGTGTGTGTGTATATATATATATATATATATATACATATACACACACATTCACGCGCGCGCACACATACATATATTATCCACATAGATATGTACACACACATTCATACATAAATGTGTATGTATAAATAATTAAACAAACCAGTTTATATGTATGTGTACATATATAATTAAACAAATGTTTATATATATATATATATATATATATATATATATATACACACACACACACACACAGATACAAACACATTGTTTGGGTTGTTTATAGAATAAAAGCCAGTTCTGTTTCAACCAAATTAACTATTATTGACAGAAGCAAAAAAAAAAATTAAAATCCTTATTAAAAAAGTAGCTAATTTAATAATTAACAAATGAAAATAAATATTAATAGTGACAAACTGCAGAATAAGTGATGAGAGATATTAATAGAGAAAGACAAAGTAAATATATTTGTGTAGTGTTTGAGGATTAAAGAGAATGTTGGAGAATAAAACAGGGCCATGGGCCATAACGAAACAGGGAGTCGACAAGGGAACCAGGATCATAAAATGAAAAAAAGTTTGAGTGGTGAGGGAGGGGTTGAGAAATAACAACTAAATAGGAAAATGTATGTTTAATCATACATGTGTTCGTTTGTATGTGTATAAAATACACACATACGTTATATAGTGTACCATAATTCACACATATACAATTGTATATTATGTTGATATAAATATTTATATGTTAATATAAATAAATGCATATGCATGTATATATATATATATATACATATATGCACACGCGTGAATAAGCATGCATATACACACATTATCTGCACACACACAAATATATATATATATATATACACACACACACGAACACACACCTATATACATAGAAACATATCACACACGTGTGTGTGTGTGTAAGTATGTATGGTAGAGTGAAGAGAAGTGTTGGCGGCAGCCCTTGTGTTTTCACAATTCTTATTTTTCCGAAATATAGGTCAGCATGTCCACCACCTCCAGGCGTTAAGTTGAGGCGCGCACCTCCTCCATCACCGCCGCTGCTATATCAACTTAAATCGCATCATCAGTTCCCTACACATTTTAAATTCACATTTTTATATTACGTGTTGTGGTCTCCTCCTCCATAAAAACAGCCGATAGTCACCTAAAATAGCAGCTTTCCAACTGATGTTGACGATGGTACTGGCTTCTCACAGAAATTTCCAAAGTCAACAGAAAAAGAAGAAAGAATAAAAGGCAAGTTCTGGTGGAGCCAAAGATTCTAGTAGTCGTAATGGAATTGCAGGGAAGAATAGAGAAATGTCTTTATTCCTGGCTGACATCAACATCCATCTCTTTGTTTTGGGAAAGGAAAAACGAGGCGGAAGGCAGGGGAAGCCCCTGACTGGCAAAATGTGACTTGAGACTACAACTTCGTTCAATAGTTTTACATTTGAGAAGGAAATTAAAGTGTGTTTGGTAATTAAGGGGAATGGCATTGAAAATAAATTGCATAGATTTATATAAATTGTTGTTTTTAAAAAAGAGAAAGAGAAAATAATGTTACCGTGACCTTGCTTTTAGGCTCTTTGACAAAAATACATTACACGTATATATCGATTGATATATCAACATACATATGCATATTTATACATAAATATCCATACACATATCTACACGTAAATATACACAAAACAAATATATACATCTATGTATACATAAACATATAGACAAGCACAAATGTGTGCGTGTTTATAAGTTTAATAACCAAACTAAAAATTAAAAAAATAAAAAGAACTGTCCAAAAGAAATGATTCTTCTCGTTTCCTTTCCTCAAATGGAATCACATTAAAAATCACTCAAGAAAGGATTCAAGTGTTTATTACCCATGGAAGTTTCCAAACCATTTTCCCTGGAATAAATGTTATTCCTAAATTCCCTCTTAAATCAAAACCTTCCATCTGCCATATTAGGGGGAGATATGAGAGGATTAGAACGGCTTAGCTCCTTCTTTTGCAAATAAAGGAAAACTTTGGATCATAAAAAGTTACATTTTGAGGATTTGGTCGACCAAACTAACAAAATTATAAACGCTGACAAACATATTACATGAGTGCACAAACGGGAGTGTATACACACAAATACACGTGCTTATATTAACATTGTATATATATATATATATATATATATATATATATATATATATATATATATATACATATATATATGCACACACACACATATATGTATACATACACATCTGTATTGGATATATGTGTATGTATATATAGTATATGCACACACACACACACACACACACACACACATATATATATATATATATATATATATATATATATATATATATATATATATATATATAAATGAAACACTCAAACACTGAGATTTGAAGTTAGATGTCACTACTGTTCATATCATCTGTGGATAAATTCAAAATTTGATGATATCACCAGTAGCGGCATATATGTATATATATATATATATGCAATACATAGGTATAAATAGATGCATATATGTGGGTTCGTGGTGGTTATAGAGAATCCTCTTTAGTGTTGTTTGTATGTTGGTGTAATACAAACGCATGTGTTTGTGTGCGTGCGTTTGTGTAATATAAATAAGCATGCATGTGCGTATGTGAGAGGAATGAATTAGAAGGCCACAATAGCAGCATGGCACGTTTAGTGTTGGAATCAGGGCAGAGGTGGAGAGGCAGTGAAGTTGGTCTAAGAGTGTCATCAACTTGGGTTTGAAGTGTTACTGTCTTTCAAGTAGCAGACATTAGTACTAAATCGAACATGTATACAAGTGCGCACACATACATGTATACATATGTGTGTGTGTGTATATATATATATATATATATATATATATACACACACAATTACAAACGCACAAACTTGAAGTCGTTTGAAGATGATGTTTTAAATTAGATAAGAGAATATAAAAATAAACAAAGCCAGTCATCACTTGACCAATAATAATAATAATAATAATGGTTTTCTGACACGAAGACAGCAATTGTGAGGGGAGACGGACCCCAGGAGAGATGAAAGGTATAGAATGCCCCAGCAGGAATTGAACTCGTCGGAAACAACTACACCAACAACAATAATGTGTAACATTAATGGTAAAAGGAATAAAGTATTTTGCATAAATTTCAGAACATTACTGGAAGATATTTTATCCTTGTTGAAGGAACAATAGGGAAGTTGTCCCCGGAAGAATTTCGAAATCAGAACCTAAGCCAAAATAAACAATCATGTAATTAATTTTTGAAGTCCTTTATAAGTGGAGAATGTCTTTCTAAACAAAACAGGAATGGAGTATCAGAATTTAAAGAGAATAAAGAAGTGTTGGTGTTTATTTCCCGATGATATTCAGCAATGTGGCTCCAACTATTACAATAATATTTGTTTGTTTTGAAGACAACAGAAAGCTAAGATATTTTGTGAGAGAATGTCAGGCAGAGGAATATATGACATTCATGCTTTAGTATTTTCCTACTGGGAAAATTTAGCGACCACAAGGAAATGAGGATTGAAACCGGATCACAAATTTGATTAATTAAGTATTTACCTCTGTATCATCCAAACTATCAATAACAAAAGACAAAGCAAATTTTGAGAGAAGATACAGTATATTTATAATTATTATTCCATGACAGCACTATTTGAACTCAAGCAGTATTTAAAAAAGCCAATCTGTTTGCAGGGCAGAAATGTTGTTTTAGGGGTTACAAATGAATGAACAGTTAGACAGCAGAAAGATCAAAAACCTTTATTATTCTATAATAATTACGAGTCAGATTAAGTCGACGAACGACCCACGGTTTGGTTAACTTGTGGCAGTTACAGAACCACATAACCTTTACCATTCTAGTAATTAATTAACAGTTCGTTACTAAGACAAACCAACGATCCATGGTTTAATTAGGTTGGATTGAACTTTTGACAGTTGCAGACTTACTAACAGCACCACAAAACCTCACCATTCTACTAATTAACACTTGGAATTATTAAAGTAAACGAACGATCCACGATTTAATTAGGTTGGGGTAACTTTCAGAAGCTGAAAACACCATAAAACCATACCATTCTAGTAATTAACTCCGATTAATTAAGGCAAACCAGTGATCCATAGTTTAATTGGGCTGGGACAAACTTTTAGCAGTTACAGACTAATTAACACCACAAGGCTTTACCATTCTAAGTAATTAAGTCCAATTTATTAAGGCAAACGAGCAACCACGGTTTTTAATTAGGTTGGGGCTAACTCTTAGCAGTTCCAGACTTTTATTAACAGCTGAACAGAAACAACCACACACACACACACACACACAGAAAAATATATTAAGACCTTATTTTAAAACCGTAAAAAGTAATAGAAATTTTAAAATATGAAAAACAATATGAACCGAGTAATAAATATAAATATGCAGGAGATAGAGAACAAACATAATAATGTACAAGTGGGGGGGGGGCAGCGGAATATGGGAAATTGTTTAAAGTAGAAGAACGTTATTAATGACAACAATGTCGACCAAGTGAATTCCAAGCTTGTTTCACTCGCAAATATTTCACTCCATGTTTACTTGCGTTTTTAGATATTTCTTAAAACAAAAGCAGCTTTTCATGGGGAAACGGTCCTCCAAAAAGCTTGTCAGTGGGTTAAAGTAAACATTTAAAATAGTTTAGTGAGGTGGGAAAGAAAGAGAAAAGTTGGAAGTTGGTTGAAATGTCGGGAAGTTAGAAGGGCGGCAGGGCAGAAGTATGTCAAATATTTCAGACATTCAAATCCCGTCAAACAATCAGCCAGAAAACATTGCTGCCATGCCAGCTTTATACAAGAAGCAGAGAGAGAGAGAGAGAAAAACCCCAGCATGCCTTCCTCTCTATTTCTCTCTCTGTCTCTCTCCCTATTTCGCTTTGGAGCATACATCCAACTGTTTTTAGTTTCCATACTTAGTCGATCCTATTACAACACTTCATTATTAATTCAACTTGCCATTATTATTATTAATACGTGAATGTATGTGTGTATATTTATATATATACATACACACATATTTAGAACGTTCTTGTACAAGTTGCGCCAAAAATCTGCAATTTCTTTGAATGTTTAATACTTTAAAGCATTGTGAATCTTTGTTTCCCCCCGAAACAAAACAAAACGAAAGCAAAGACAAACATTAAAGGAAGGAAGGATCATGATTTTCAGTTTTTAAAAAAATACATAATCTGACATTATGTTAAAACCTGAAGAATTTCAGAAAAACGGGGCAAAAATTCTCCGCCGCCGCCAATAATTATCAATTTGCCGAACAATTAATCTTCGATACTTAAAACATTTCTATCTGCAGAAATTTACCAGTTTTGGCGCAACTAAAATTATTTGCAACTGTATTCTAAAAGAACGCACGCACACATGTATATATGTGTATGTATATATATATATATATATATATATATATATATATATATATATATATATATATATATATATGTGTGTGTGTGTGTGTGTGTGTGTGTATGTGTATATATATATATATATATATATATATGAATAAAAATTTGTTCACGTAATATAACATACACAAGCAATATTATCTTGAAATATTAAAAGAAATATATTAAGTAATGTAAATAGAATTTGTATTTATAAAAGAGGACAGTCTTAACCGCCACAATAGCGTGTGTGTGTGTGTGTGTGAACAATATACATACATAGTGCATGCTCTCTATATACACAAACACACACATACTATATAAATATGCCTCACTCTTTTTAACTGATTTTATTTTCACACGATCGAAACTTTTAAACTAACATTATAAAACGAATGATTAATTAAATGTTCTCCAGTCTATCTCCGATTACATACAACTCATATTTACAATATTATAAACTGTAAATTGAATCTTGAAACATCGAAACACAAACAATGCATGAGTTGTGTTGTTTACAAATAAAGTGTAAATTTTCATTATTTCTAAAAACTCCAAGTAAACAATGACAATCATTTCTCATGTTTCTTTTCCTCTTCTAACCATCAACCTACCCGTATAGAACTTCTAATAAAATATCGGTCTCTCCTCTCTCAGGAAATTTTCGTTATTTCTTGGGAAATTGTTAGCAAGCCATGACTATATCCTCGTGTCGCTTTCTTCCTCTTGTATACCCAGCTACCACATCAATCTACCCGTATATTCCACCAATATATCAGCCCTTTCCACATTTACATAAGTTTTATCAAAACATTACTTTATCAAAAATGTCTTGCTCTCTCTCCCTTAAAAACTGTTAGTAAACAATCTCTCTCTCTCTATATATATATATATCGTAATGTCGCTTTCTTCCTCTTATATACCCAGCCACCATCAAACTACCCGTATATTCCACCACAACCATACCCATTTGCAGAACTTTTAACAAAATCTCACTCGTAAATTTTCGTTATTATAAAACTGTTAGTAAACAATGTCTATTATCTAATGTTTGCTTCCTTTCCTGCAGTATTACCCAATCACCAAACTACCCGTATATTCCACAACCACAATCACCTCAATCTTTTACCCATTTACAGAACTTTTAATAAAATCTCTCAGTCACTCGTTTCTTGCAGAGGCCGCACTGCAGCACACACTTCATTGTTCTACCTCTCCGCGCTCTCTCTCTCTCGTATTTTGACAGTAACATTCTTCTTTCTTCTCTTGTCTTTCTTCTACCATTGCTACTATCATCAAACCGAACATGTCATCGTGGCTACTGCCTCGTCTCCCTCCCACCACCGACTAAAACACTCCTCTTCCCAATTTCCTCAACAACTGAAGGAACTCGAGAAATACAAGTGACGAAACTCGAAAGAAAACAAAAAACTAATAAATCCTCTTCTTCTCTCCGTGATCAACCCTTCCCGCTCTCATCCCAACTAATTCCCCGCCATCTCCACCATCTTGTCACTTTCCTTACCGCCTTCAAAGTTTTTACTTACTGTTACCACCGTTACTCCTCTCTACTCTTACTACCACTCTCACTACTATACACAACCACCATGACTTTCTCTCTACTCTTACTACCACCACCACCACTACCACTACGACTGGCCGAACTAAGTACTTTTCCCAACAATTGCCCCACCATCATCGTCTTCATCATCACTTCGTTTATCTTTGTGATTACTTTTAAATTTATATTCCCCTTTCTACCATAACAATTCGACAATTATTTTATTAAAAGAAAAAACGTGGGTAAAAACTAACAGCTTCGTTATAAATAAATAACAATGATTTGAAAAAAAAAAACTGCTAGAGTTGTTAAAAAGGCCAAGGGAGGAAGCAGTAGAAACGAGCAGAGAGAAACAACAAAGTGCTTCCTCTACGACTTCTTCACATACGACTACTCTTACTACTACTCTTGTGTTGCTACCAAACAAGAAAACACGAGGCGTTGCAATGAAAGAGGTGGCGGCGGCGGCGGCAAAGCTTTGAATAACAGCAGATGTTCAACCACCACCACCACTAGTAGGAGTAGCAGTAATAGTAGAAGGATTAGTAGTGGTAGCAGCAATAATCAGAGCAATGGTAGCAATGTGTGAGTAATAGTAAGAGTAGGAACAGTGAAGAACAAAGTTTTCTACTCAGAGAGTGGGAGGAGGAGGAGAAACACGAAAAGAGGCAAATCAGAAAAACAAAAGAAAAAGTTAATAAATGCGCACTCACACTCACCTCTCCCTTCCACAGTCACTCATTCTATCACTCACACTCACCAACACGCTTTCTTTTAATGCCAATCGCCTTTTTCCCCCCCTTCTTTCTCTATATCTAACGACTGTTTAGGAGTGAATTCTGCCTGGAGCTGACTTTCAGACATTATCCGGTCCTAGAACAAAATCTCCAAAGGAACAAACAACATGGACGGAAGAGAAGAAAAAAATGATACATAAATACACACACACACACACAGAGCCAAGGATAAGGAAAGTGAGAGTTACATGTAAATACAAAGAGAGTGAGCGGGAGAGTTACATGACTATGCAGAGAGAGGGAGTTACATGTATATACAGAGAGGGGGAGAAAGATTGAGAGAAAAATGAACAGAAAGAAGAATCGAAAAAATTATGTATAATTTTTTTTTCTTTTTTGATGAATACTCACCACAAAGGCCGAGATGAAACGGTACTCTTGTTTCTAAAATGTAACGGAGTTGTTGTGGAAAAAAATGAGAATTTTTAAGCTTGAAGAAGCAAGCCAGCCGCTGGTATGTGAGGAATGGCACAAAGAATCTGGACTACGTCGGGCGGCCGGGCTGTCAGTGCGCATGTGCCGGGCGTAGGGGCGGGCCGACCGACCGACACGTAGGGAGAAGCTAGCAGCTGATCTTATGGTGCTCGGGCACCCAGGGTGGCTTGCCAATTCATCACTCTTACAAATATTATCTCCATAGAATACACATACAGACACACACTTGTATATACCTCGTTGCTTACACACAACACCATAATGGCCCGGAGATGGGGGGGGGGGGGGGGAAGGTTATAACATTTGTGTAGATTTCTAAAAAATGTTGCGTCAAAACTTAGTTTCGTGTGTAATAATTGTAACTATTACAACTGTCGCGTCACCGAAGACCGAGTCTTTGAATTCGCCTTCTGCCTCATTCTCTGATAGTAACTTCTGTTATTCATTCCATCCATCCAGACTTTCAGATTTTCCTTTCATTGCAGTTAGGCCTCTTAGGGTAAAAACACGAGCTTTGTTTTCGTGTGTGTGTGTGTGTTTGTTATATATATAATCAATTCCATAACATTGTGTGTAAGGAAAATATATATATATATATATATATATATATGTGTGTGTTAAAGACTTTCTTAATATTTGTATGTGTATAATATGCGCGCAAACGTAACGTTTTCGTTTATCTTTGATCACTAGAAGTAAGAGAAAAGTATGTTGTTCTCTCTAACTATTCCAAGTATTCAAGCACTGCACAATAAAATATGCGATCGTTTGTAAGGTAATCAAATGATTGATTACATAATCAATATTAATTTATATCACATATATAATATTCTGATTTATCTCGATGTATCAGTAGTGTCGGTTGGTTGTCAACGCATAGGAGCTGATAGAAATTATGCTTATCTCTAAGTGAATGTAGGTTTTTTTAAACAGCGACATTTTGAACACGTGAAAAATGTCTGGATTGCTATGAATCTCCCCCCGCCTTGCTTTCTACTTTAAACTACTCAGAAATAGCAGAATATTTATTGATTGAAAGTTTGATTTTTTAAATAACTTCACTGTTTGTTGTCAGATTGTTTTTTTGTTTTTCTTATATAATTTTTTGGTTGTTATTTAAGTTTTTAAACAAAATTCCTAACATCAGCATTAACTTGACTGTAATGACGACTGAAGTAGCTTTTACTCTCTCTCTCTCTCTCTCTCTCTTTCTCTCTTTTAGATATGGCAGCTAAATCTTCCTCAAAATTATACTTTACACCGTCTTAAATAAACAATACATTATACATTTCAACAATTTAACTCTCGATGTAAAAATAAACTGGATAGTAACGACTGAAATATTTTCGATTGTATGTCTGCTGCTCTATCGGGTCCTGTCCTAGGAGGGAAAGCTAAATTATAACTTTCTAGCAGGATTCTAATTCCACTTGTATATTTAAAAAAAAAACAAAACATCTCTGGTATGCGAAACTTTTATATTCCTGCAATGTTCTCAAAGTTTGGAATACTTTTTAGCAACGGTTTAAGTTCCTAGTTTAGCACAAACAAATTAAACCCGCTAAAATCTTCTATCCCAGTCCCTCCCCTCAATCAATGGCAAAAGTTATGTCTCGTACAATAAATATATTAATTAACAACATACATACCTGCTGCCAGCTGTAAATCTCTGACGTAGTTATCGGTAAACTTACAATGTTCATATTGGAATTAGTAAATATTTTCTCTCTCCTTCTCTTTCCTCCTCTCTGCTTCCACTTTAAATATTTTTGGTTATAAACTTTGTAAACTCCACAGTTAGCAGTGATCACTTAATTACCGTTATTACTCATTAATATTATTATTACTATCAACGAGCGATGTGTTTTCCTTTTCTTTCTTCTTTTACTCCATGTGGTTAATTTATGGTAATTAATATGTCAATCGTAATAATAATCCATTTGCTATAATAATATAAAATACTGGCGGAAATTCCTAAGCAACTCTTACAAAGCGAGTTGCTGGCCCTGCAGCAACTATTATGGAATTTGGTAAAATGTTTTAATATTTAATAGTTTGTTTGGCTTCATTATTTGTTTGTTTACTAGTTTTTGTTTGTTTGTTTGTTTTTTTAGTTTTATTTGTTTTTTACTTTTATACTTTAACGTCAATTAATCGGTCTTTCACGGTAACAACATAGCAATTATATATACATACACATATACATACATACATATATATATATATATATATATATATATATATATATATATATATATATATATATATATATGTATGTATGTATATGTGTATGTATGGGGGGACGTTATATATATATATATATATATATATATATATATATATATATATATATATATATATGTATATATATATATATGTGTGTGTGTGTGTATTATGTATGTGTGCCTGATTTATTATTATTAATTATTTTGTTATTTTATGGTTTTATAATGAATTTCAGTGATGAATATCATATATATGTGTGTATGTATATATGTAATATGTGTAATATATATATATGTGTGTGTATGTGTGTATAGCACCTCAAGAATTATGTAATGTTTTCTATACCCTAAATGTATAATTATTAATTTATATTTTTCCCTGGTAAATATTTAAACATTTCGCAAATTTGATTGCTTCTGGAGCACCTCTTCCTTTTTTCTTTTTTGTTTCTATTATTCTTATAGTTTAATATTTTACTTTTTTTTTTATTTACCTAATGTTTATATCTTGTCTAGTTATTACATTCAATCTTGTATTCTAAAATTCTTATGTCACGTTATCTATTTGTGTATGTACGTGAATGAGTATGTATGTATAGTGAGAAAAATAGTATTTATTTGTTATACAATGTTTTCTTATACCTACACAATAATATTAATGTTTGTTTTGTTTTAGTCGTAAATGTTTCAAATATTGAGGTTTCTTCCGTAGTTTATTTCATTTCATTTTTTCTTCTAATGTTTATATCTTCTTATTTTCTACAGCTGTTATCATACGCAATTTATTTCCTATTGTTGATATCACACGTAATCTGCTTTTTATTTCTATTTGGTAAAAGATCACGTAACTTGTAACCTATATAACCTCGTATCACGCAGTCTATTTCCTATAAGCTTTTATCGCACGCAGTCTGTTTACTCTGGCCGATATATCATTCCTGCTTACCTATAACTTATCTACCTCACATCATCGATTTCCTATGGTTTGTTATCATACGTATTTGTTCCCTATAGCTAAAATATCACGTGATTCATTTCCGATGGTTATCAATCGTAGTCTTTTATCACGCGTAATATATTTCCAGTGATTATTATCACACGCAAATCTATTTTTATAGTTGTTATCAGGCGTAATCTATTTCCCATAACCGATAAATATCACACGCGCTTATCTGTAACATATATATCACAGCTGTTATCACACGCAGTCTCTTTCCTAACACTCTTATAACATAATTTCATTCTTATAGCTGATAGTCTTTCCTATAACATATCACACGCAATATATTTCCTATACCTGTTATCGCACGTGATCCCAATCCTATACTTATTATCACTCGTCATCTGTGCCCATGCCTATAGATATCACACATTCTCACCTATAACCTATATCTCGTGTAATATGTTCCTTAATAGCTTCACACGCAATGTTTCTTCCAGCCTTCCTACACCTGTTAACAGTTAGCCTTATTTCCTGTCGCTATAATCACACAAAGTTTGTTTCTTATTAGCTGATCAATCATGTAATCTTTCCTA